>NC_042998.1:49071947-49194447 GCF_006345805.1 Octopus sinensis | reverse complement strand
TATGAATTCATTTTAGCAGACTGAATGTTATGGTTTATGTTTTGTATTGTTATATGCAGTCTGCTAAAATGAAATCATAAGCAAACATATAATATCCCAAAAATGTATATCTTTTTCCTCTGATGATATTGTGCTCATGTCACATTAATGTAAATTTAATGTTTATTGAGCATTGATTGAAACGGTTGTAAGTGAAGATGATTAGTTTGCTGTTAATAATAAATTATTATTAACTTCCCAATCTCCATTTTCTTTTTCTTCTTCTATATGTGTTTGTGTATATATATATATATCGAAATTGAATTGAACCAGCCAGGATCCCTGGTCTGGTGGTACGTAAAAAGCACTATCCGACTCGTGGCCAATGCCAGCGCCGCCTCGACTGGCTTCTGTGCCGGTGGCACATAAAATACACCAATCCGACCGTGGCCGTTGCCAGCCTCGCCTGGCACCTGTGCAGGTGGCACGTAAAAAGCACCCACTACACTCACGGAGTGGTTGGTGTTAGGAAGGGCATCCAGCTGTAGAAACATTGCCAGATAAGACTGGAGCCTGGTGCAGCCTTCTGGCTTCCCAGATCCCCGGTCGAACCGTCCAACCCATGCTAGCATGGAGAACAGACGTTAAACGATGATGATGATGATGATATATATATGCATATATGGGTACAGGACATCACCAACGGTAAACAACATGAAATATGAATATAAATGAGTTCAATACGCAAACAATGAGAGAAATAAATGGAAAACAGGACAAGTAACATAAAAAACAACCTTCATCAGTTGTCGGCTGTCTATCTACTCCTCATCTTGAGCATTGAACGACAATACAAGTCTTTGAAGACAGTTGCTCCCATAAGTACCAAAATAAAATTTTGGATGTATGAAGGGTCAAAGTCGGGAACAAAAACAGGACAGTGGAGGCATAGAAGGAAACCAAACAAAAACAAAGACGGAGGGTTGTTAGACCAGAATGAGGGTAATATGGCAAACGCTGGAGAAATATTTTCTCTGAAAAGAGAAAAGATAGAAGAGAGAAGTAGCATATGTCCAGTCCTTAGGACAGTCCTGATGGAAAAGAGAGATGGACGATGGTCACATGTGAGCAACAAGAGAGAGAGAAAGAGAGAGAGAGAGAGAGGGAGAGAGAGTTAGATAGAAAACGGTGAAGGGGAGAAAAAGATGAGGGATATTCTTTTCCTCACGTGATCAGCTTTCTTTTCCTCACATGATCATCTTTCTTTTCCTTCAGGACTGTCCTAAGGACTGGACATATGCTACTTCTCTCTTCTATCTTTGGCTAATGCATTTGGGAGTGTTTTATGGTGCTGGGGGATTAAATATCAGTATGTCCAATATATATGTATATAACTACATGTATGTTGTTGGCAATTTCCATCTTTGGACTTTTTCCCTTTCTACTTCCCGATGAAGAGCTATGTTCGAAATGTCAAACTCTCTCCTTTCATCGAACGTCAAGCTAATACATTTCTTGTGCATGTCCTCACATTTGTTTTTCTCATTTTTTTTATTCATTTACTTGAATTATTTGTTTATTTGAATTGACTATATATTTATATAATTAGACTTGACACTTGAAAATTTTCAAGCTGAGGAGAAATAAAAAGTTGTGATGTTCATGATACTGTTTACAAACTTAGTTTGTTATATATTTTAGAATACATACGTATGGGTGACCAGTATGTTCCAGTTCAAGGAGGAACAAATCATAATAATTATGCCAATGTAGAACTTATTTTGGACATTGCTAAACGGACACAGGTGCAAGTAAGTAGTAAATTATTTGGATATGCGTTTGGTGTGGATCTTTGATCAGGTGTATTGGTTTGGCTAAGCTAATGCATTTGGGAGTGTTTTATGGTTCTGGGGGATTGAATATCAGTATGTTCAATACCATCCCCTATTATATGGGCAGCATGGTACAGTGAGTAGTAGAGAACCATTACAGTCTTTAGTTCTCTCCTTAATCAGAGAGAAATAAGGCTTGCAGTGGATCTCTCCTGCTCAAAGTGGATGTGTGTATTTATGGGTTCACCAAAGCCTTGTGTGTAGATTTAGTAGATGGAAACTGAAAGAAGTCCATTGTTTGTTTGTTTGTTTGTTTGTGTGTGTGTGATGTAGGTGAGTGTCAATATCATACAGGCAGTGTAATTGATTTGGTAGGAAGTTTGCTTCCCGGCCACATGGTTCTGGGTTCAGTTCCTGTGCGTGGCACTTTGGGCAAATATCTTCTATAGCTTTGAGCTGACCAAAGCCTTGTGAATGGATTTGGTAGATGGAAACTAGAAGAATCCCATTGTATATGTGTATAGATGTATCTTTGTGTGTGTCTTTGTGTCTGTGTTTGTCCTCTACCAATGCTGGTGTGCTTACATTTCAGTAACTTAGCAGTTCAGCAAAAGAGACCGATAGAATATGTACCAGGCTTTAAAAAAAATAACAAGAACTGGGGTTGATTCATTTGGCTAAATATTTTTCAAAGTGGTGCCCCAGTATGGCCGCAGTCATTAGTAAAAAATATCTGGAAATGGGGAAATATTATAGTGCTTAGAAACAGGTGAGGGTTGCTTACAGGAAGGGCATCTGGTTGTAGAAAATTTTTTCTTCAATAAACTGTCCAACCCGCACAAGCATAGAAAAGTGGGTGTTAAAACAATGACATTGATTATGATGATGATGATTATTGTGTATGTGTGAGTTAGTGGTTATTTTTTGGAGAGAGGTGATAGTTTTTTTTTTACATACTTGTAATTTTTCTTATTTTTGTAATGAGTACTTTTTTTTCATTATATTGTAATTTCTTACCTCTTTATTGTTAATTTTCAGGCCGTTTGGGCTGGTTGGGGCCATGCTTCAGAAAATCCTCGACTTCCAGAGCTTCTTCATAAACACGGAATAACATTCATTGGTAACTATCTTAGAGATTTTAGACACAATCATTAAAGAAATTTAATCACTATAAGCTATATTGTGGGTAGACAAACACAGCATAATCACATGCATACACACACACACATGCGCATGCGCACACATGATGACCTTCTTTCAGTTTTCCTCCAAATCCACTCACAAAACTTTGGTCAACCCAGAGCTTTAATAGCAGACACTTTCCCAAGATATCACATTATCAATGAAAAATATTTTCATTAACAGTTCAACATCTTCATACATGTTATATTTTTAAGATTGCTAATGCGTTTTCTCAGTGATAAATTTTGCTGATATAACAAAGGTTTTGTCTTTGTCACACACATTCTTCCTTCTCCACAACTACATTTTTTTGTACTTGCTAAGTCTGAATGAAGAGGCAGTGTCTATCACCTTTACAGTCTCTCCGAGACTAGTGAGTTTGAGGCTGTTAATGTTTAAACTATTGCAAGTCAATACTTGCAGGAAAGATATCTGCAATGCATATGATATCACCTTTTACTTTTCCTTAGCCTTCTGTTGGTACATATCATCCATGTGCAATATAGATATCGCATGCCATGCCTGACATGCATAGCATCTATGAAAGGATCTCAAAGCTTTCATAATGTGAAAATAAAAAGCTAGCTTCTTCATTCAACAGCAGTAAGACATGCTTTGTTTTTTGACTTTCTACAAAGTACAACTGCAATCCACGTAAGAGTATTAGTTGTGTATATGTGGAAACTACTACATTTTCAGACATTTTGAACTGCTTTCAAGTGAAGACTGATAGATAATCTTTTATATATCAACATACTATAACCACTGATATGCTGTGTCTTCTCTCTTTCACTGAAACTACAATTGTCTTTGTTCTTCTGAACTAGCAAACCATGCACTATTTCACTCAAATCCATTTGATGCACTCATGTAATTTCCTCTCGCCATCTGCATTCTGTCTGTGCCTCAGCCCTGCAAGCTCTATAATTAAACACTATGCCCAAATAAATGATTCAAGCTAATTATCATCTGCATGAACCTTATTAGTTTGGTATGGTCAGCAAATACTGTGGACACTATACTCATCATCCAACTGAATAATAGTAATTAAAAAGATCATTATGATTTGAGTATCATTAGTATTTCAGTAATGATTATTCAACATTGTGTTGACCAAGATAAATTGTCATCATTTTAATGTTGATTTTTATGGCTGGATCCCATTCCTAACACCAACTACCCTGCAGAGTGGACTAAGCTTTTTATTTGGCCCCAAAACTGACCTTGCCTTTGCTGCTGCCCGTAAAAACTCTCAGTCCACTCTGTGGGGTGGTTGGTGTTAGGAAGGGCATCCAGCTGTAAAGATAATGCCAAAACAGACACAAAAATCTGATGCAGTCTTTTGCCTGGCCAGCTCCTGTCAAACTGTCCAACCCATGTCAGCATAGAAGGCAAACGTTAAACAATGATAATATGTTGACCAAAATAAATCATCATCATTTTAATGTCCACTTTTCCTAGATTGCATGAGCAGGTTAGAAAGAATTCATTGAATTGAATTGTATTTTCTATAACTGCATGCCTTTCTGGTTGCAAGCCAGTTTTTCAAGTAAATTAATAGCTCTCCTTGGCCTTCATGGAAGACTTGAAAAGAATTACACTGCTTGTATGACAGTGATGCTCACTTACAACTATCACAAGGAAACACAAACTCACAAACACATACACAATTGCAATGGGCTTCTTTCTGTTTCTGTCTATCAGATCCAATCAGAAGACTTTGGTTGGCTTGGGGCTATAGTAGAAGACACTTGTCCTCAGTGGAACTGTACCTGAAACTATGTGGTTGGGAAGCAAATTTCCTAACCACTCAACCCTGTCTGCTCCTATTATATAAAATGATAAATGATATTCTGTTGTTTGATACTTCTACTTTAAACCTCAAAATTATTTATAATCATTCTCTTCAGCATGGGTAATTTGATGTGAATGACATATATTTGGTACTTCACAGTTGTGGCCTTAATCTTAATGGTCTTGATGAAATAAAAAATACAAGAAAAAGTTAGTGAAGTCATTGTGAATTGACTTCAGTATCTTTTAAAATAGGCCTTATGTGTTGTTAAAGTTATTTTTTGATTGGATTATTTTTCAAAAATTAGGTAATGTAGTGACTGTAATTAATTTTATGCATGAAGAAAGTAATTAAAGTATACCAGTGATTTGTATTTCATATTAATTTCACAAGATATTCAAACGGTTATTTTATATTCTTTTGGATGCTAAACAATAAATTGTTTATTACAGGACCACCAGAAGGGGCCATGTGGGCCCTTGGAGATAAGATAGCATCAACCATTGTGGCACAGACTGCTGGTGTTCCCACTCTCCCTTGGAGTGGAACAGGTAAATTTATTTAATCATATTTCTTAATTTTTCATTGCAAATGGAATAGATTTTTATAGATTTAAGAAGAAAATAAACTTAATATTTTCTCATACTAGAACAGCAAGATGGCAGAATTGTTAGCATGCCAGGAAAAATGCTTATCAGCATTAATGTCATCTTTACGTTCTGAGCTCAAATTTTGCTGCGGTTGACTTCACATTTCAACTTTCTGGGGTTGATAAAATAAGTACCAGTTGAGCACTGGGGTCAATGTAATTGACTTGTCTCCTCTTTTGAAATTGCTGGCCTTGTGCCAAAATTCGAAACCAATATTTTCTCATACTAGTTCCTTATTTAAGAGTTTAATGAAGTTAGTACCGATTAAGAAACTTTCTGGATATGATCTATAGGAAGTTCCTAACTAAATGCTAATATAACTTAATGAAATAAAATTTACATGAATATCAGTAATTGATGACATGAACCTAAGTATTAGTGAGCATAGTTTTTGTGATGTAGCTTTGATTTTTCAGATGTATGTACTGTTTTGGGGAGAATGAATGTCACACTTCCATTTTTTCTGTTATGAATAAATTTGAGGCTTCTAATAGAATTAAACGAACCAAATAATTCATATGGTTACTGCTGGGAATCTTAGCTTTGCAAGCAATTAACTTATTAGATATATACCAGATTTTGTAGCATGCTAGTCAAATTTTCCTGACCTAAATTT
The DNA here is from genome assembly GCF_006345805.1 of Octopus sinensis. Lineage (NCBI taxonomy): Eukaryota > Metazoa > Mollusca > Cephalopoda > Octopoda > Octopodidae > Octopus > Octopus sinensis. The sequence continues at coordinate 49,188,393 of NC_042998.1, read as the reverse complement.
ACTACTAAAATGGGTAGGTTGACTTATATGCCAAGATGACTAGAGGACCAAAAAAACCATGTGAAATGCAGCAGAATTTAGAAAGATAGTGACGATGTTTGAATGTTTATACTACATGCTTACACTATTTACTATCTCAGTTTATATGCCAGAAAATATAATAATAGTAAAGAACTTATTGCATACAGTGCTCAGGTGCAGTACAATTCATCTGAAAAAGTAATCAAAACTGCATGAATAATACATAGAACATGCACAGGAAGTGAACATTGAATAAGTCTTAAAAAAAAACAGCATTGGGGTCATTAGGTGTAATGCTGGTGAATTTTTGGTATACTTTTTTATAGCATGAAATGTTTCTACCTTCGTTGGAAAGGATTATAACAGAAAAATGCATTGGAGACTAGGCACTTGTTTTATAAATAACTTGAGTGTTCAGATTACTCTGTCAAATGTAATGCATATTTATTTATATTGTTTTGAGTTAACCATGCATTACCTCATAGCTTTGAGATTTCAATGAGGTGGCTATTTATTTTTAGAATGTTAATGTAGGGTAGGTATGAGAGTTTAGATATGGCCAGTTTGAATATAAAACAGGTAGAATATTTGGGCTAGATATAGCCAGTTTAAATGCTAAAGAGTTAAATCTTTTGCAATTTTTTAAAAATTATAATTAGTGATAAACACAATGTTCAGAAACATTTGTTAGAATATACAATTTTTTTTTTTTTTTTTTTGCTGCATTGATTGCTAAATAATAGTGAAAGTGTGTATATTTAATTTTTAAATTAAAGACTAAAACCATTCTTTTTATAGGTTTAAGTCTACAGAAGAGTGAAATAGAACGAAATAAGGGCCAAACACAAATGGTACCTAAAGACCTATATAATAAAGGATGCATTCAGACTGTGGATGAGGCCTTACAAGTGGCTTACAAGATTGGTTTTCCTGTCATGATCAAAGCATCAGAAGGTGGGGGTGGACGTGGCATCAGAAAAGCAAATAATGCTGATGATTTTCTAAATTTATTCAGACAGGTTAGTATAATTATTTGTTTAAAAAAACAGAAAAAAACCCATTTTGGTGGCATGATTTTTATATCAAATTTTTCATGTTAGAAATAGGTAGGAATGTTTTGAGTTGGAACAAACATGAGGTGGTGATGGTGTGATTACGAATGCTCAATAGCAGCACCTGAAGGGACACAACTTGAGTACAGTCGTTTGGCTCCTCAACAGCAATGTACACACGAGTGTAAACTAATCATCATCATCATCATCATTGTTTAATGTTTAATGTCCGCTTTCCATGCTAGCATGGGTTGGACGATTTGACTGAGGACTGGCGAACCAGATGGCTGCACCAGGCTCCAATCTTGATCTGGCAGAGTTTCTACAACTGGATGCCCTTCCTAACGCCAACCACTCCGAGAGTGTAGTGGGTGCTTTTACGTGCCAGTCAGGTGGTACTGGCAACGGCCACGCTCAAATTATGTTTTTTATGTGCCACCTGCACAGGAGCCAATCTAGCAGCACTGGCAACGACCTCGCTCGAATGTTTTTTCACATGCCACTGGCACAAGTGCCAGTAAGGTGACGCTGGTAACGATCACGTTTGAATGGTGTTTTTACGTGCCACCGGCACGGAAGCTAGTTAGCCGCTCTGGCAACGATCACGCTCGGATGGTACTCTTAGCGCTCCACTATCACGGATGCCACTCATTGAATTTGATTTTGATTTCACTTGCCTCAACAGGTCTTCGCAATCAGAGTTTAGTGTCCAATGAAGGAAAGGTATGCATAAGTGGGTTGGTTATACCCCTGGCATAGGCCACAAGGTTATGGTCCCATTTGGCTTGCTGGGTCTTCTCAAGCACAGCATATTTCCAAAAGTCTCGGTCACTAGTCATTGCCTCCAACCATAAATAGAAGTGCAATTTGTTTTCAATTTGGCCAGCAGGAAGGCTTAACACATTGGCTATATTAACTATTTGACTCTCTTACCATGACAGTCAGATATATCCACTCAAAATTTCACTATCTTTAACTGTGAAGAGCAGTTTTATATACTTGTTTATCTTTTGCATTGGAAATGACATGTTTGAAATTTTTTTTCCTAGAGATGTGTCAAAAATTTATTGAGGCAAACATGACTTGTAGAAAATATCAGTTCCATTTTTTAGTAGATATTTAATATTATCATTAGAATAACTATGAAATTTAATTTTGTAGTGAAAGGGTTAACATTTACAGTTCCTCAACATTATAACTATATAATCTAATTATTAGTTTTAAAAAAAAGTGTCATAAAATTTTGGATTTGTTGAAAATATTTCATATGAAATGTATTCACCTTTATAAAATCTGTTAGACTATCTATCTATCTATCCGCTCAGTTGAAGTTAACTCTCGGTTACTCTATGGATCAGTGTCCTCCAGCCAGTTCTTTCCTGGGTCGCTTCTTTCAGATTGGCTATGGCCATTCCCGTGTCACTCTTGATGGTGTCAAGCCAGCGGGTTCTTGGTCGGCCTCTTCCTCTCTTGCCACTGACCATTCCGAGCATGATGTCTTTCTCCAGGGATTTTCTCCACGTAATATGACCAAAATATGTCAATCTATGCTTGGTGATCCTAGCTTCTAGCAACAGTTTCGGCTTGATCTGGTTAAGAAATTCTCCATTGGTGAGCCTCGCTGTCCATGGAATCCGTAAAAGTCTTCTCTAACACCAAAGCTCGAATGCATTAATTCTCTTAGACAGTATTCCTAATTAAAAGAGTTTAATTACAAATAGGACTGAATGAGTACTTAAATCTAGAAAACATTCTTATTAAATGTATTATTTTTTCCATGTATTGTAAAAAGTTTTTCTCATTCTTAAGTAGGATTAAGATAAGTTGCCATTTTAAATGTAATTTTTATCCAAATATATCACAAATATAACTAGATTGAATAAAAAAATATGTTTTATTTTTAGGTACAAAGTGAAGTGCCTGGCTCACCAATATTTGTCATGAAACTTGCAATGGCTGCTCGTCATCTTGAGGTTCAGATATTAGCTGACAACTATGGCAATGCAATCTCTCTGTTCGGCAGAGACTGTTCAATTCAAAGGCGTCATCAAAAAATCATTGAAGAAGCACCTGTTGTTGTTGCAAAGCCAGAAACATTTGAAGAAATGGAAAAGGCAGGTGTAATTTTCCCTTCGCAAAATATATTTTACTTTTGTACAAATGATATTTCTTCTTTCAAAAGTGTTCTGTTTGAGAATGATTTCTATTCCATATATGATTAACTTTGAACTGCATTATATTGGTTTAAAATTTTGGCACAAGGCCAGGAATTTTGATGAGAGGTTAAGTTGATACATCAACCCCAGTACTCGACTGTTACTCATTTTATCTACCCTGAAGGGATGAAAGTTCAAGTTGACCTCTGTGGAATTCGAACTCAGAACGTAAAATGCTCCAAGGCATTTTGCCCAACCTACTAAGGATTCTGCCAGCTTGCTGTCTTTGAACTGCTTAATATTGAACTGGAAACACAGGAGTTTTTCAGGAAGTGTATTGCAGTAAAGCTGTTTCTTTCTCTCTTTGTCATAACAATGTTTAGTAACAATTCCTGTCAGCTAACAGTATTGAAGTGTGTGGTCGTGATGTTTCAGTAAAATAAATTACTCAGAGAAACCATCTATTTGAAAAACTATAGTTAAGTTAGTGTTAATATATTAATGCAGTGAGCTTTAAAAATCTATTTAGAAGTTTTCATGCAATGTAGAAAAAGCAATTTTAGTCAATGAACTATAATTATTTTAACAACTCTGGCAAGTACAGAAAACAGCTTTGGATATGTTTCAGTCTTATGAGACCTCTTCAGTGAAACAGACATCTGAGGTGATTCTTTAACCATATTATTCAAGTAAATGATATCAAACTGTAGTAAATGTATACCTACTTTGTGCAGTATCAAATCTTCAATGCAATAAAATTTACTTATTATTAACATTTGCTTCTAGGCTGCTGTGACATTAGCAAAAATGGTTGGTTATGTGAGTGCAGGAACAGTGGAATACCTATATTGTGAAGATGACTCATTCTACTTTCTTGAATTAAATCCACGGTTACAAGTGGAACATCCATGTACCGAGATGATTGCAGATGTTAACCTTCCCGCCGCCCAATTGCAGGTAAAACAATATCTCAAACATATTTCAGTTCCTGTTTCTTTATCTTGATCATTCTTAATTCTATTCATTTAATTTCAATGTATTCATTTGCAGATGCTTTTAGTCACTGTTGAATTTGAAATTTTAAAGAATTCTGATACAGCACAATATACACCTTTATCAATAAAGGAGTTGCTGTGTGGTAAGTAGCTTGCTTACCAACCACATGGTTCTGGGTTCATTCCCACTGCGTGGCACCTTGGGCAAGTGTCTTCTACTATAGCCTTGGGCTGACCAAAGCCTTGTGAGTGGATTTGGTAGACGGAAACTGAAAGAAGCCTGTCGTATATATGTATATATATATATATATATATATATATGTATGTGTGTGTATATGTTTGTCCCCCAAAATCGCTTGACAACCGATGGTGGTGTGTTTACATCCCCGTAACTTAGCGGTTTGGCAAAAGAGACCGATAGAATAAGTACTAGGCTTACAAAGTCGATTTACTCGACTAAAGGCGGTGCTCCAGCATGGCCGCAGTCAAATGACTGAAACGAGTAAAAGAGTAAAATCTCAAGTTTTTATTTTTTAATACAATTTAATCTCTTATTGATTGCACTTGCTTGAAACACGAAAGTATATAGGCCACCCTTCAACTCTTGCTCTTCATTCATTATATACACTAACCTGTTTCCTATCTCTACTCACTATGGTTAGGCATGTAGCTTAGTGCTTAAGATATTCAGCTTAGGATTATAAGATTGTGAGTTTGATTCCTGGCAGTGTATTTTGTCCTTGAGCAAGGCACTTTATTTCACATTGCTCCAATGCATTCAGCTGGCAAAAATATCCTTCAAAACTACATTAAGAGTATGTGGTATCTGTGACATGCTCAGCCACTTGTACATTAATTTCATGAGCAGGCTGTTCTATTGATGGGATCAATTGGAACCCTCATCATTGTCACTTACAGAGTACCAGTTATCTCTTACCATTGCTCATTCTCCCATACACTCTTGTAACCTCTACCCACTCACACCTGTTCTTTTGTCCCCTCTCACTTCTATTCACCTTCTTGTATTTTCAGGGTCCACCTCAAATGCTTCATCACCACAGTTTTTATCTCTCTTTCCAACTCCCTGTATGCTTGCGTGTGTGTCTTTGTGTTTGTGTATGTACCCCTTCTCTTCTCAGTCCATCATTTCACAACTAGTATTAGTTTGTTCACATCCCTGTAGCTTAGTGGTTCAGCAAAAGACACTGATAGAATAAGTATGAGAAAGGTCAATTTATTCATCTGAAACCCTTCAAGATAGTGCTCTAGCTTGGCCACAGCCCAGTGACTGAAGTATGTAAGAGATAGAAGATAACTAGGGAAATGACCTTAGTCTTTTCTAACTAATTCTAGTTGCACTGAAATATCTTATTGACTTAAGGACTGTCTTTTATAATATATAATCTAGCAGTTTCTTTTATCTCATCATCATCATCATCATTTAACGTCCGCTTTCTATGCTAGCATGGTTTGGACAATTTGACTGAGGTCTGGCGAACCAGATGGCTGCACCAGACTCCAATCTTATCTGGCAGAGCTTCTACAGCTGGATGCCCTTCCTAATACCAACCACTCCGAGAGTGTAGTGGGTGCTTTTACGTGCCACCAACACGAGGGCCAGTCAGGCGGTATTGGCAACGGCCACGCTCAAATAGTGCTTTTTACGTGCCACCTGCACAGGAGCTAGTTCAGCGGCACTGGCAACGACCTCTCTTGAATGTTTTTTCACGTGCCACCAGCACAAGTGCTAGTAAGGTGACGCAAGTAACGATCACGCTTGAATGGTGTTTTTAACGTGCCATCGGCACGGAGGCCAGCTTGCTGCTCTAGCAACGATCTCACTCGTATGGTACTCTTAGCGCTCCACTAGCACGGATGCCAGTCATCGAATTTCATTTCGATTTCAGTTATGCTGATTTCTCTACACAATGAGATATAATAAGTTGAGAGAAATAGTGTACTGGCATACTTCAATGTGTCACCTTTTTTACTTTACATCATTTTTTTTTTGAAGAAATTAATGGAAAGTAAAATAAACCTCAATTTTAGTTTATCCAGTTTTATGTCAGTCACAGCAAACATATTTAAAGGCATAAGAATTTTGAAAGAAAAACCCCCCACCTAAAAACCAACACTGAATTGAGAAAAATCAAATGAAACATATGTGAGAATATGTGAAAACCAATTATTAAGATATAAACTAATGAACTTTTTAAAATGGTTTTTTTGTGTCATGTAGTCTTTCAAGTAAGTCACATGTCTTAGAACTAATTACCAATGTATGTTGAGGTATGTTTGCATTGATTCATGTTTCCATTTACTTTTTCCTATGTCAGAGCATTAATTCTTTGAGAAATTTTCAGATCGCAATGGGAATTCCGTTGTACAGAATCAAAGACATACGGCTATTGTATGGAGAAGATCCTGCAGGTGACCAAATCATTCCATTTGATGATTTGAAAATTAAACCACAACCACGGGGTCATGTTATTGCTGCAAGAATCACCAGTGAAAATCCAGAAGAGGTAAAGCACACCATATATATATATATATATATATATATGCATTTTCTCCTACATATGTATGTGTTTATACTTTTACACTTATACAGTGAATAAATACATGCAGACCATATTTTCCAGTATACAAGGTGAGTTTCTCATATCAAAATTTACAGCCAAAAAGAGGTCGGTCAACTTATACAACAAGACAATTTTGGAGGACCGAAAATTCCATGTGAAATGCGACAGGATTTGGAAAGATAATGATAGTGTTTGAATGTTTACACTATATACTAAATAGACTTGTATGCTGGAAAATATGATTAAAATGTATCCATACATACTTATGTCTACATTTTCCCATATCTATACAACAAACTTAAAACTGGAAAGCACTGAAATATGAATGACTGATGTGTTGAAATTTACTTACTAAAAATTATAAAAATAAATTTAACAGAACAGAATTTACTCATTATAGATCATTCATGTTCAAGAAGTATATAAAAAAAACCTTCTGTAAATAATAATCTTTATTATTCCTTTTTTCATTTGTTGTTATTAATACAATTATTGTACTTTTTCTCTGGAAATCATTTTTCTGTTATGTATGAGGTTTACTCTTACATTGTTTTCACAATGTCTGTTCCCTTTCAGGGTTTTAAACCAAGCTCAGGCACTGTTCAGGAGTTGAACTTCCGCAGCAGCAAGAATGTCTGGGGTTACTTTAGTGTTGTAGCATCTGGAGGTCTCCACGAATTTGCTGATTCCCAATTTGGCCATTGTTTTTCATGGGGAGAATGCCGGGAGGATGCACGAGAGTAAGTTTTTAGGAATTATTATTTTCTTTTCTCTTTTACTCTGTTACTCTTTTACTTGTTTCAGTTATTTGACTGCGGCCATGCTGGATGCTGTGGGACAGACACAGACACACAAACACACACATACACACATATATATACATATACATATATACGACGGGCTTCTTTCAGTTTCCGTCTACCAAATTCACTCACAAGGCTTTGTTTGGCCCGAGGCTAAAGTAGAATACACTTGCCCAAGGTGCCACACAGTGGGACTGGACCCGGAACCATGTGGGTGGTAAGTAAGCTACTTACCACACAGCCACTCCTGCACCTATTTCAGTAATTCTTTTTTTAATCATTTCCATGTTTCAGTCATAGGGCTGAAGTCATGTTGGGGCATTGCTTTGAAGGATTTAGTTGAACAAATCGACCCTAGTACATTTTTTAAGTGTGTTACTTATTCTATCAATCCTTTTTTCCGAACCACTAGGCTATGGAAACACAAACAAACCAATGTCACTTATCATGTGGTGGGGAGATAAGCACACTAACACATACATACACATATGTATACAAACAACAGGCTTCCACACAGTTTCTGTTTATCAAATTCACTCACAAGACATTGATCTTTCTGAGACTGTAGTAGAAGATATTTGCCCAAGGTGCTATGCAGTGGGACTGAACCTGAAACAATGTAGTTACAAAGTGAGCTTCTTAACTATGCCTGTTTAATGAACTTGTTTGAAGGGCCTTATACAATTTCCTTCTTGCTACATATTAATGTATCTTAAATGTTTCCTTTAGCTTTATAATTTGAAATTTTGTTTTATTAATTTTTGATGGTGCTTCGTAAAACGAATCCAGTACACTTTGTAATGTGGTTGGTGTTAGGAAGAACATCCAGTTGTAGAAATCGAGCCATTTGGTTATTGCATGTGTATTAATTTCTTCATTACTTTCATTTTCTTTAAGAAATATGGTTGTGGCGTTGAATGAATTATCTATCCGTGGTGATTTCCGTACCACTGTAGAATACCTCACTCGCCTCCTGGAAACTGAAGATTTTCAAAATAATGTCTTAACTACTGGCTGGCTTGATAAGTTGATCGCTACAAAGTTTCAGGTATGCTTTTGAATAGTAACGCTTTTATATCTGTTATTTTATTTGTTTCTACTTGAAAATATTAACTTCATTACTTACAGTATTTGATAGTATAATATACACACTTCAATATAAGTGGTGTATATTCAAGAAAAATGGTTTTTAGTGCATTAAAATATGTAATGAGTGTCTTATATACCATCAAATATAGTAATTTTGTAATTTATTCTTGTGCATTAAGTTTAAAATCTTGTCAGAACCAAAGAGAAAAAGGCTTTTATAGCTAAAATTTCTCTTCATTGTTGACATTTAACGTCCATTGTCCATGATGGCATGAGTTGGATGGTTTGACCAGAGCTGGCAAGCTGGAGAGCTGCATCAGGTTCCAGTCTGATTTGGTATGGTTTCTGTGGCTGGATGCCCTTTATAACACCAACCACTTTACAGAATGTTCTGTGTGCTTTTACATGGTACCACATGAGCGCTTAAAAAAAATGGAAAAAAAAGCACTTTTCATAATGATTCAATTATTCTAAATTATCTTGAGAAGACCAGGCAGGACAAGTGAGCCCAGCCCACTTATGCATGCCTTTCCTCCCTTGGACACAAAGACCTGTTGAGGCAAACGAAGTCGATATAGAACCTCATCCGACGACAGGCACCCATGCCAACCCCCTTTGCTTGCAAAGACATGTTGGGGCAAGTGAAATCGAAATTGAATTGAACCAGCCAGGACCCCTGGACTGGTGGTACGTAAAAAGCACTATCCGACTCGTGGCCGTTGCCAGCACCTCCTCGACTGGCTTCCGTGCCGGTGGCACGTAAAATGCACCAATCCGACCGTGGCCGTTGCCAGCCTCGCCTGGCACCTGTGCAGGTGGCACGTAAAAAGCACCCACTACACTTACGGAGTGGTTGGTGTTAGGAAGGGCATCCAGCTGTAGAAACATTGCCAGATAAGACTGGAGCCTGGTGCAGCCTTCTGGCTTCCCAGATCCCCGGTCGAACCGTCCAACCTATGCTAGCATGGAGAACGAATGTTAAACGATGATGATGATGATGATCTTCTGAACTTTATTAAAGCAAACATCACCACGCCTGATGACAGAGTATATAGAAGAATACATACTGATAATACTAATAATAACAGATCTACATCACACATGACATCTGTTCAAAATCTTAGAGCATCATCATCATCATCATCATCGTGTAACGTCCGCTTTCCATGCTAGCATGGGTTGGATGATTTGACTGAGGACTGGCGAGCCAGATGGCTGCACCAGGCTCCAATCTGATCTGGCAGAGTTTTTACAGCTGGTTGCCCTACCTAATGCCAACCATTCTGAGAGTGTAGTGGGTGCTTTTACGTACCACCAGCATGAGTGCCAGTCAGGCTGTACTGGCAACAGCCACGCTCAAACGGTGTTTTTTACGTGCCACCTGCACAGGAGCCAGTCCAGCAGCACTGGCAACGACCTCGCGCATATGTTTTTTCATGTGCCACCGGCACAAGTGCCAGTAAGGTGATGCTGGTAACGATCACGCTCAAATGGATTTATTAATTAGCTTTATTGTAAAAGACTTGCTAGTATGTGACAAACTGCATGGTCTTTGCTATACTGTACTACAGAATATATTTATAGATTTTAGCCAACTGTGTATGTAATAGACAGATGTGGAAGTCTAAAGGGCTAACTTACACTGTTACATTCCAAAATAGGAGCTGCTTTATTGCATAAGTCTTACTGTCAAGAGTGTATAGAAAGAAGCGTGGTGAAATGTTTTGGATATTGCTAGATTTGTTGCTTCCTAAAACTTCTAGCTTCATATGCTGTAATCTATTACTCTTTGATATTACTTTCCTTGTGTAAGGTGTTGAGCTGGCAGAATCATTAGCACATCAGGCAAAATGCTTAGCAGTATTTTGTCTATCTTTATGTTCTGAGTTCAAAAGCTGCTGAGGCTGACTTTGCCTTTCATTCTTTCAATGATGATAGAATAAGTACCAGTTGAGGACAGGGGTTGATGTAATTGACTTATCCACCACCCTGAACTTCCTGGCCTTGTGTCAAAAATTGAAACCAATATTACTGTACTTGTGCACACTTGTTAAATAACATTTTATTTTATTCATTTCTAGGCTGAAAAACCTGATATAATTCTTGGTGTCATCAGTGGGTCTCTCCATCTTGCCGATCATACTATATTCACTTGTTTCCAGAACTTTCAAACTGCTTTAGAAAGGTCTGATTACCTTAATTATTTTATTCCATATACTTTAAAACAAATATTAGATATCACATTTTATAATTAATTAGAGGTGCACTAAATAGTGTTGAATGAAATATAGTAATGTACAGTTATATTTAAACCTGTTCTTGTACATTGGACTTAGAAAAACAATACCGTTGCACAAATTGTCTTGAGAAAAAAATTATATAAACATGTTAAATATAACTGTACATAACTGTATATTTTAGAATGTTTTATATTTCTTGGTTTTCCTATTAGCATGTATTCTGGCACACAAGTTGACATAGAATATATTGTAAACATGTCGTGTAAGCTTTGTCACTATCTTTTCAAATCCTGCTACATTTCACATAGAATTTTTGGTCCTATGAAGCTGTCTTGGTGTATAAGCTTACCTACCTTTCTTTTATTGTCAATTTTGATCTGGAAAATTCAAGTTGTGTGCCTGAAAATCGTATTTATGTTGTTAAAAACTGAACTGTTGCCATTAGTATACATCATTCAATTCATATATTTAATCAAAGTCAACATATAATTGTTTTCATAAATCCCACTTTTAGAAATATTGATTCTTGCTGGAGAATTAATCTCCTTCTTGCCTGCCTTTGCTCATTTCTTCATGATATTAAGTTACTTTTTACTGCCTTTTATATTGTTTTATTACTGATATTTATGTTGCAAATATCACATTTCTATCAGATTGGTGCATATACCCTATCATCATCTCTTTCTTATTTGTTGGCAAGTTTAGGGTGCAAAGAAAACACTTCAAACCACTTGCATACTGAGGCAATTTGCCTCCAGATGAAATGACATTTCAAACTCTGGTTTAGTGAAATTGTCATTAACATCTGTGTTATCATTATTTTTTTGCCGCTGTATTTACCATACAGGTTTTAATGACAAAGTTTTGATGTATCCAATCTATGTGCTACTAATTCATCAATTAGTTGTTTAGAGACTTGAATTTTTCTTTCTCTATAGTCAGTGGCTGAAAGTTTATGATGAAGATAGTATAGAACATAGTTCATTAAGTTCGAAAGTCATTGTGTTGAATGCCTGAAAAAAATCATTTAACTCTGCTTGTTCTAGTTTGCTCAACTGAACAAAGGAAGGTTTTACTCCTACTTAACTGTTCAATGGTTTGCAATAAAAATGACATTCAGCTGCAAAGGCAATTGTTTCAATGAAATAATTATAGATAAATGAATGTAAAACAGTATAAGGAGGCGCTATGGCCCAGTGGCTAGGGCAACAGACTCGCGGTTGGAGGATCACGGTTTCCATTCCCAGACTGGGTGTTGTGTGTGTTTATCAAGTGAAAACACCTAAAAGCTTCACAAGGCTCTGGCAGGAGGTGGTGGCGACCCCTGTTGTACTCTTTCGCCACAACTTTCTCTCACTCTTTCTTCCTGTTTCTTGAGTAATGCTGCAATGGACTGGCGTCCCATCCAGCTGGGGGGAACACATATGCCACAGAAACCGGGCTCATGAGCCTGCCTAGGCTTGAAAAGGGCGATGTTTATCGTTTTTAAAACAGTATAATAACCTATTTTATTCCTCTCTTTCTCATGCATGCACACATGTATGCACACACACACACACACACACACACACACACACTGTCTCTCTCTTTCTCTTCCCTTATCTCTCTTCTCTCCTCTGTCTCTCATCTCTTTCAGAATTTTGAAAATTAAAAAAATTAATGATTTTTTTTTGTTTTTTGCAAATGTTAGTAGCTAAAGTTTTTCTTGCTTTTCTTTTTTTCCAGAGGCCAGATATTTCCTGCAAATTCTCTGAAAAATAAAGTGGATGTCGAGTTCATTTATGATGGTGTGAAATATGTTACAACAGTAAGGAACTATTTTAGATTTGTTTATGTTAATATTATTTCTATCAACTGCCGAGTTTGACTTTACCTTTCATCCTTTTGGGGTTGATACAATAAGTACCAGTTGTTTGCTGGGGATCAATGTAATCAACTTACTCCTTCCCCCAAAGTTGCTGGCCTTGTGCCAGAATTTGAAATCAATATGACAAGTTGCAGCCCAACATTTCTGTCAACTAATTAGCTATTAACTTTACAATTTTTTAATTCTTCATGAATGAAAAGTCCCTTGTTTGCAAATGAGGTACGAGTCTGCACCAGGAAGTACATCTGGCCTTAAAAATCCTGTCTTGATAATTGACCCTTCTCTCACACTTTCTAAATCATGTTACCATGGAGGAAACTGATATTAAATGAAACAGATAAACAGTATACGCACAATGAGATTCTGAACAGGTTCAGTTTAACCAAATACCACTTATAGTCTATTGGTTAGCCCATAACTAAAGCACCTGCCCAATATGTTGCACAGTGGGCAATATATAACTGAAACCACATGGTCCTTAAATGAATTGCTGAACAATAGGTTTTGTAGGAAGCCCCATTTTTAGTTCTGATTAACAATACTATTTGTTCAAATTCAATTTAAATTATGCTAAAAACAATGTTTTTAGCAGTAATTTTCTTTATTCTTTAATTTCTTTTTAATATTGGGGAAGTGTCTTCTATAGTCTCGGGCCAACTAAAGCCTTGTGAGTGTGGATCTGGTAGATGGAAACTGAAGGAAGCCCATTTATGTCTTTGTGTGTGTGCCTTTGTATCTGTGTTTTTCTTACACCATCACTTGACAACCAGTGTTGGTGTGTGTATGTCTCCGTAATGTAGCGGTTTGGCAAAAGAGATGATAGAATAAATCCAAAAAAGAAATGTGGTGCAGTTGGTTCATCATCATCATCGTTTAACGTCCGTTCTCCATGCTAGCATGGGTTGGACTGTTCGACCGGGGTCTGGGAAGCCAGGAGGCTGCACCAGGCTCCCGTCTGATCTGGCAGTGTTTCTACAGCTGGATGCCCTTCCTAACGCCAACCACTCTGTGAGTGTAGTGGATGCTTTTTATGTGCCACCTGCACAGGTGCCAGGGGAGGCTGCAGCGGCCATGATCAGCTGGTGCTTTTTACGTGCCACAGGCACAACCAAAAATTCATGCCCTGGCATGGTCATACTCTTGTAACTGAAACAAGTAACAAATAAAAGATATATATGATTTTTTTTTTTTGTTTTTGTGTGATAGGTTGTGAGGACAGGACTGGCAAGTTACTTTGTTCTAATGAATGGCTCCTACATGGATATTGAAGCTCATCGGTAAGTAAAAAAAACCCAAAAACAAAATTAAAAAAAAAAAAAGAACAAAACAAAATTGGGGTGATTTCTGATAGGAACCAATTCAATTTTGTTTTCATTTAATCATCTTTCTTTGCTAGTTCGGAACAAAAACTATTACACAATTATTTTCCTGATTTTACTTTCAGTCTGACCGATGGTGGGTTATTGCTATCAGTAGGTGGATCCAGTTATACCACTTACATGAAGGAAGAAGTTGATAGCTACAGAGTTACCATCGGCAATAAAACTTGTGTCTTTCTGAAAGAAAACGACCCCACTGTACTCAGGTAACTATTATATTTTAACATGAACATTACATTATTTTATGATTAACCACAGTACAATAGGCTTACAACTCCCTGGTTAACTTTTTGGTGTTTAGATAACTCTGTCAAATATAAAACTTATTTATTCACATTGTTTTGAATTAATCATGCATTATCTCATAGCTTCAAAATTTCAATGATGTAATTGTTTATTTTTAGAATGACATTGTAGGGTAGGTGTGAGAGGCTGGATCTGGCCAGTTTGAACATACAATAGGTAGAATATTTGGCCAGATATGGCTGATTTAAATGCCAAAAGGTTAAGATGATACAGGGTTGTTGAATTAGACACTTACTTAAATACAGAACTAAACTTACTTTGTATGACTGATTCTGTACAAGTGTACCATTTATATAACTTATTTTATCCATCTGGTTTCTTATTTCTTTACTACCCACAAGGGGCTAAACACAGAGGGGACAAACAAGGACAGACAAATGTATTAAGTTGATTATATCGACCCCAGTGCGTAACTGGTACTTATTTAATCGATGCCAAAAGGATGAAAGGCAAAGTCGACCTCGGCAGAATTTGAACTCAGAACGTAGTGGCATTTCGCCTGGCGTGCTAACATTTCTGCCAGCTCACCTTATTTTATCCATCTGGTTTCTGAGAACCTTAGATATGTAGTTCTGCACTCTAAAATATTATGGCTGTAAGAGCAAGTCTCATTATTTGTGTAATGGATATAAAGTTGTTGAAAAGTTATTGTAATATCTTGCATTTCTTTTGCTTCATTGAATTAATTGTACCAGAAGACAAGAAAATAGAACACATTTTAAATTGTCATATTACACTGACTTGCAACTGTTCGAGAGGAACCTTAAGCCACATCAATATTATCAGTTTTGGAGGACCTGCTAAGCTGTTGGGTTCAGCCTCTTTCATTGAACCGATTAAAAAAACAAACAAACAAAAACATAGTATGATAGATTTGCAGTCTGGTCCTAAATGACACTAAAACATTTGTATTTCTCATGTACTAGGATATTGGGTTGTCTTGATGAGTTTCATCAGTTACCTCTGTCCCTTGTGTCTGCTCAAACTAAGATTACAAAGTCTATTACAATAAGCCTTTCTACTATAAGCTCAAAGCCTGAAATTTTGTGGGGACAGGGTGAGCCAATTAGATCAATTCCCAGTGCTCAAAAATACAATACAATTCAATACAAAAATAAATACACATCATTGTTCTTGTCTACCTTTGTTTTACATTGTTTTACTATACCAGCATTGCTTCTTGCAGTCATTGCAATCTTTATCATCTTCTATTAGTTCCAGTTCTGGCAGAATAATTAGCTTTGCGACATTTTATCTGTGTTTTATGTTCTGAATGCAAATTTCACTGAGGCTTTACTTTGGCTTTCATCCTTTCAGGGTCAATACAATAAGTACCAGTTGAGCAATGGGGTCGATGTAATTGACTTAACCCCTCTCCTGGTCTCGTGTCAAAATTTGAAACTGATCATCATCATCATCTCTTTAACGTCCGCTTTCCATGGGTTGGACAATTTGACTGAGTCTGGCGAACCAGATGGCTGCACCAGGCTCTAATATTGATCTGGCAGAGTTTCTACAGCTGGATGCCCTTCCTAATGCCAACCACTCCAAGAGTGTAGTGGGTGCTTTTACATGCCACTGGCATGAGGGCCAGTCAGGCGGTACTGGCAACGGCCAAGAAAAAATGGTTTATTTTTTTTATGTGTTATCTGCACACCGGCACAAGTGCCAGTAAGGTGACATTGGTAATGATCACGCTCGAATGGTGCTTTTTACGTGCCACTGACACGAACGCCAGTTAGCTGCTCTGGCAACGATCACGCTCGGATGGTGCTCTTAGCGCTCCATTAGCATGGATGCCAATCATCGAATTTGATTTCGAAAAACTGATATTAGGTTATATTGGATAAAGGAAAATTTTGAAAAACCCATAATAAGTGTTTGATTCACCTGTAATCTTAAGTTATAGTAAATAAAAGATATTAGTGAGTTATTTTTTTCTGATAGCTTTGTTGATGTGATTTGATTATATAGTTGTGTCTTTCTTGTTTGTTTCTTCCTCCCTTCCTTCCTTTCCTTCCCTCCTTCCTTCATTCCTTTTCCTTTTTGTCCCCCCTCTCTCCCTTCCCCTTTTCACCCCTCACTGTTGTACATACATATGTATGTATTTCAATTGATAATTTTCAATGATAATTTTATTTCTTTTAGATCCCCGTCTGCTGGGAAACTACTTTCATATAAAGTAGAAGACGGAGGACATCTTTTCAGTGGGGAGGCATATGCTGAAATGGAAGTTATGAAAATGAATCTTACTCTTAAAATTCCAGAAAGTGGTTGGTAAGTCAATTTATCCTTCTAATTAATTAATTATCTTTTATCTCTTACTTGTTTCAGTTATTGGACTGCAGCCATTAAGGGGCACCACTTTGAAGTCTTTAGTCAAACAAATCGAACCTAGTACTCTTTTTTTTTTAAGCATGGTACCTATTCTATCAGTTTCTTTTTCCTGAACTGCTCAGTTACAGGAATATAAACAAACCAACACCAGTTATCAAGCAATGGGGTTGAAAAACAGAGACTCACATGCTCACATACATACTCTCTTCCTGCCTGTCTCTGTCTGTCTGTCTTTCTCTCTCACACACACACACATTTATATTATAGCTCCTATGTGCATTTCATTATTAGTTACTTAACAACTATGCAGGAAGTAGACTGAATTACGATAACCTATATAGATCTCTAAGCGTAACAGTAGCAGTCTTACATCTATTTGTACACAGAATTTCTACTATACACACACATGTGCACAATAGGTTTCCACACAGTTTCCGTCTACCAAATTCACTCACAAGACATTGGTTGATCCAGGGTTAGAGTAGAAAATATTTGCCCAAAGGTGCTGTGCAGTGGGACTGAACCCGAGACAATGTGGTTGCATGGGAAGCTTCAGGCTTAGTCCCACTGCATAGGCTCAGGCTGACCAAAGTCTTGTGAGTGGATTTGGTTGACAGAAACTGAAAAAAGCCCAGCATGTGTGTGTGTGTATTATATATATATATATATATATATATATATATATATATACACACACAGAGAGAATATATTAGAATAATCATAGTAGAAGTATTATACAATATTGTATAATACTTTTGCTATGATGATTCTAATATATTCTTTAGTTGTGCAAAACAGATCTGTATTTTTTCATTTTTTCTCTTTCCTTGTATATTCAACCATGCGGAATTAATAACCATACTTTCTGTCTCTCTCCGTCACAAACACACACACACACACACGCATGTCATCCATTTAATGTCTGTCTTTTATGCTGGCATGGTTGGATGGTTTAACGGGCTGGTAAACCAGAAGGCTGCATCAAGCTCCAGTGACTACTTTGGCATGGTTTTTGCAGCTGGGTGCTCTTCCTAACCGAGACATTGCATTATTGTTGTAAATGAATGTTTTATAATATTCTGTAAAGACATGCCAGGCCATGTTTTTACAGAATAATATATATATATTACCTTGCTCGGAAACAGGTGAAGGTTGGCAATAGGAATAGCATTTGGCCATAGAAAATCTGCCTCAACCAATTCTGTCTGATCCATTGCAAGCATGGAAAAGCGGACATTAATTGATAATGATGTTGATGTTTTACATATTATGATTGATATTTTGTTGTTTATTTCCAGCATTTATTATAAAAAACGCCCTGGAGCTCTACTTGAGCCTGGTGTAACCATTGCTACCTTAGATTTAGATGACCCAAGTAGAACACAACAGGTAAAATTTTCTTTTTATTTACACCTTCAGCTTTGATTATATTTATATTTTTTCTAATGTTTGAAATTTTTCCTAATTGGAATTTTAAACGATTTGTTTTTTTGTAGGCGGAACTTTATGATGGTAGCTTACCATACAACAGCAATCAATCAACAAGTGGTAACAAGCTGCATCAAGTGTTTACAAGTATCAAAGCTGAACTGGAGAACATTTTAGCAGGCTATGTCTTGCCAAGTCCATATTTTAGTGAACGCCTCAAGGAATCTGTCCAAACACTAATGAAATGTTTACGAGACCCTAATCTGCCTTTGCTTGAACTCCAGGTAAAGAAAATATTTTAATCTTGTTATAGTAATGGGCGTATGGCATGGCATAGTGGTTAAGAGTGCAGGCTATTAACCCCAAGATTCCGAGTTCGATTCCAGGTAGCGACCTGAATAATAATAATAATAATAATAACAATAACAGCTACTACTTCTTCAGGAATGAGAACCCAGGTTCGAAATTTCCCCAAGACACCTGAAGAAAGCTGGAGGGTATATCAGCCGAAACATTGTGTTAACAACAAACAAGATGAGGACAAATATATCCGTCAAATGTAAATAATGTACATAATGCCTCATCTCTTAAATATAGAACTGAAATATTTTATTATTTACTATAAAATTTGGACGGAATTAACAATTGATTTGCAAATAAATTCTAGGTGTAATAGTCTTAGCAAAGATCTCTATAAAGTGAAATGGCTCTATAGTGAATCCTATTGTTTAATCATTCAAAATATTTTCTTTTTCTCATGGCGTATATCTCTAGTTTTTATCAATGGCAGCTGTAACTATTTTACAATAATCAAGGTTTATAAAATTACAAAATAGAGATCAGTTACCAGCTCTTTTCATTATATATTATAACAAAACAAAACCCAGTCTAATTTTTCTGAAGAATTACTAAAACAAGTGCAAGTTTATAGATTGATATACATATATTTTTCTTTTTGTAGGACCTCATCTCTATGAGTGCTGGAAGAGTGGCACCACATGTAGAAAAATCAATTCGTAAATTAATAACATCATATGCTAAAAATATAACATCAGTTCTCTCCCAGTTTCCAAGCCAAGATGTGAGTATATACAGTTGAAACATTTTCTCAGATTTTGTATACTTTCCTTGGGTTTATTTTTTATCATTCAATGTATAATATTTCATTTTATCAGTTTGTATAATACGTTTCAAAAGCAGAGGATAATAGATCATAGTTTTAGAAAAAAATTGTCCTTAATTTGGTTTGTGCATTATACATGAGTATGTAATTTTCACAAATAAATATGGTACCCTAGAAACCACTTTTTAGGAAATGGAAAACAGCAGCAGAATTAAGTTCTCTATAAATCCTCTTCAAAATGAAGTAAAGCAGAGCAGGATCTACTCCTTCTTTGATGAAACTCATTAAAAACTAATCATTTTAGGAGGACTAACAATGAAATAAAATAAATATTGTATAAAATATACATGGTCTTTATTAGTTGCCATATAAAGTTAGCTCAAGAAACATCAGAATATATGAGAAAAACTTGAAGTTTAGCTGAAGCTAACTTATCTCGACCCTAACTTTGTTGTGATTTTGTGGAATATTTTATCTAATATGTAGAAGTGAAATGATTGTTAAATACTTTCCAAATGTCATATATATTGTAATTAGTAATGTTAATTAATTTCAATTACCAGATTGCTCATGTGATTGACAGTCATGCAGCCACACTGAACCGACGAGCTGAAAGAGAGGTGTTTTTTATGACCACCCAAGGAATTGTGCAGCTTGTGCAGAGGTTTGTATTAAAAAAAAATATCAATACAGATGTTAATATTTTGTACAAAAAAAAAAATCATCATCATCGTTTAATGTCCATCTTCTATGCATACGGAAAAAATGTATAAATTATATATGAGTGATATCTTCATTCATGAAGGCTAATATTTATTTTAATCATTGCAGATATCGAAATGGTATCCGAGGCCACATGAAGTCAGTTGTTCGTGATCTTTTGAAATGTTATGTTCAAGTTGAAGCTCAGTTTCAGCATGGTAATTGCTATGTTTTGGCTTGATTTCAAATAAAAAATTTTTTTTCTACTTTTAACCTTTTAGCATTTAAATGAGCCATATCCAACCAAAATATTCTACTTGTTTTATATTCACACTGGCCATATCTGGCCTCTCACAACAACCCTGCAATATAATTTAAAAAATTAACAGTTGCTTCATCAAAATCTCAAAGCTTCAAGATAATGCAGGATTAATTCAAAACTTTGTGAAGAAATAAGCATTACTTTCAACTGAACAATGTGAATGCCAAAGGGTTAAAGTGTATTTAATTTATATATGGACAGGCATGGCTGCATGTGTACATATGTGTGTTTGTACCTCTTTATTTATACAATTGTAAATGAGTGCCATTGTTATACAAGTGATATCATTCATTTCTGGTCTTTGTGAAAATATAGCTGGTCATGGGGAAATATTACATTGCTTGGAAGTGAGGGTATGTGACAGGAAGACAACAAACTTCGCTGCCTGTATTCTCAGTGCATTTTCATGCAAAGTACATAGGATGTAAACATTCTCACAAGAACGCATGCACACACACACACCACACACACCAAGCTTTGTACAATTTCCATGTCCCAGATTGACTCACAAGGCATTGGGGCTATATATACACACACACACACACACAAAATATATATATATATATATCAGAGGTGATTCCTGGTCATCAGTGTCACTCAGGCTCATCACAGATTTCGCATAAGACACATGCTTGCTTGAAGAATTTCACATTTTTCTGCAGTATTTCTAGCCCCAACTGGCTTATTTTTTATATCTAGCACTGTGTCTTTCTCCAGTTCTAAGTTACGGGTAAAAATAAAGCAGCCCTGCAAAACACAACTGATCTTTACACACAGATGCATGGAATAACAGCTATCAAAGTACGTCAGCGAAGTGCACAACAAACATCAACAATCTGACTGTCGCCTGTACTTTTGACAAGAGATGCCAGTTGGTCTTTTACACCTACCAAGCTTGTTCATATTAGCCTGAGTTACTGGAAAATTTTTTGTTCCTTTAAGAATATCGTAGAATGGAAACTTTCTATGGATTGGAATTTAAATCCTAATTTCTATAGAAATTTATTGTTTCAAGAAAATATTGAATTTGAATTACTTTTAAATTTTATGATTATAGGTAACAACTTGGGCTGTAACTTCTGAGCCTGAGTCAGGCGTGTGTGAATGATTTCCAGAGAACATCTGCTATGAATGATATTTTTTGACACAGGGCACTTCTAAGACATTGACGTTAAACAATGATGGTCATGGTGATGATGATATATGTATGTGTGTGTGTGTGTGTGTGTGTGTGTGTGTGTGTGTGGATGGATGGATGGATGCATGCTATTCCCTAAAATGTGAAGTCTTTCATTTCCAATTCTGTAATTAATTGTATGAACTAATTGCCTAATAATGTCTTTGGTCACTTTCTAGGTCACTATGATAAATGTGTTGCCCAAGTTCGAGAAAGACACAAGGATGACATGGGTGCAGTTACAGCCACAATTTTTTCTCATTCTGCGATTGCTGAAAAGAATGAACTGGTCATATTACTCATAGTAAGTAAAGTTGTGTTATACATAGGCATGCTTGCACTCTTTCATTTCATTTGTGAAGTTTCAATGTATGAAGCATTTACTTACCACTGGAAGCCAATGAAAATAATAATAATAATAATAATAATAATAATAATAATGAAATTATTGTATACAGTGCTCAGGTGCACCACAACTTGTTAAAAGTGTGTATAAAGCATATGCAGTGATGTACAAATGTCTGGAAAGTGAACAGTGTATGAGTCAGATATATGCTTGCGTGTGTATAGAGGGGAGAAAATCAGGTGTAGTGTTGGCGAATCTCAGGAAGCATGGAAGTTTTGAAGGATGAAGTGCTCCGACAACTAACAACTGATGCCGGTAGTTTGTTCCATACTTTAGCAACTCTTAGTGTGAAAAATGTTTCCGAAAGTCATGGGAGCTGTGCTGTTTTCTGACTTTGTAAACATGTCCACGGGTGTTAGACAGGTGGAGTTTGAAAAGGTGCTCTGTGTTATTGTTAGTAAGATGGTTAATAATTTTATGGGTGTCTGCCGTATGATTTTGGCTATTTGTTTGTGGTGTTTTCTTATTTTATTTTCCACTTATTTTGCTTTTTTTTTTTGTATTACATATTGCTAAACATTTCATATTCTATTAAAAAATTATATGACCAATCTCATTGTCTGTCAGCTTGGGCAAGTATACTCTACTAAAACCCCAAACTGACCAAAGTCTTGTGAGTGGATTTGGTAGTTGTCCAGAATGGAAAGCGGACATTAAATGATGATGTCCAAGTTCATGGATATAGGCATAATTGTGTGGTTAAGTAGTTTCCACAGCTACATGGCTTCAGGTTCAATCCCACCATGCTGTGCCTTGAGTAAATGTCTACATAGCCTTGAGACGCATGAAGCTTTGTGAATGAAATTTGGTTCGCAAAAACTGATTGGAGTTCTGTCATTTGAACCAAGAGTGAGGATAGCTTAATGCAAACCAATTCTGTAATATTGTTAGAAAATCTTTGTGAAATGTTCTACAGGACTACCAAGAATCAGATGTGTTATGCCATTGATTTGATGCCCATGCAGACACAAATATTCTTTACTGTGCTTATTCTGTTTTGCTAAAAATTATATATAATTTTGATATTCGATAAATATTAGGGAATATTTATCCTCAAGAGTTGTTAATTAGTAGATATCTTGGAAATCTGTGAGCTGAAAGAGAGTAAATAGCTTATTCTACTTGAGTTATGAGTTTGTAAGGAGATGTGTCGAAATGTTTAAAGAATTGAAATATATTGTTACCAAATGTTGGGTGAAGTGGATACAAGTCACTAAACACTACACTTTTTAAAACTATCAAAGCTTTGGTGGTAAATGATTCTGTAAAACTTGATTTATTTTTTCTTTATCGTTGCCAGAGCGGCTAACTGGCTTCTGTGCCAGTGGCACATAAAAGGCACCATTCAAGCGTGATTGTTACTGGCACCTGTGCCGGTGGCATGTGTAAAAAGATTTGAGCGAGGTTGTTGCCAGTACCGCCTGACTAGTGCCAGTGGCATGTAAAAGCACTCTCGGAGTGTTTGGCGTTAGGAAGGGCATCCAGCTGTAGAAACTCTGCCAGATCAAGGTTGGATTCAGGTGCAGCCATCTGATTCGCCAGCCCTCAGTCAAATCGTCCAACCCATGCTAGCATGGAAAGCGGACATTAAACGATGATGATGATGATATACTGAACTAAAGAGAGTGTTAATGCATTATATGTTAATACTCTAGTACTCTAGAATTAAGGTCTGCTTTTGAAAATTGATATTCTTATGGCTTACTGTGATCTTCAGCAGTTGCTGAATAACATGCAATGTACCTGTAAAAAGAAATATATATTAAATATTAAATGGAATTTTTTTTAAAAACAGAAAATTAACTGATAAAGTATGTTTCTTGCAGGAATACTTGTGTGGAAATGAATCTGGTCTCACTGATGACCTAGCACAGATTCTCAGTGAGTTGACCACTCTGAACAAAACTGAAAATGCCAAAGTAGCTCTCCGAGCACGACAGGTAAGTTATCAATTTTATCATTTCTTTTTTATTAGTGGAGTTAAAAGTGGGTGGTGCAGGATCTTGGGCCATTAAACCCTTTAGCATTTGTATTACTCTGTCAAATATAATGCGTGTTTATTCACATTATTTTGAATTAATCATGCACTATCTTGTAGTTTTGAGATTTCAATGATGTATTTGTTTACTTTTAGAATGACATTGTAGGTTAGGTATGATAGGTCAGATCATCTAGTTGGTTTGAACACAAAAGTGGTAGAGTATTTTAGCTGAATTTGGCTGGTTTAACCCTTTAGCCTTCAGATTACATTGTCAAACGTAATATTTATTTGCTTTGTTTTGAAGTGATCATGCACTGTCATATAGCCTTGAGATTTCAATGATGCGACTGTTTATTTTTAAAATGACATTGTAGAGTATATGTGAGAGGTCAGATCTGGTTGATCTGAAGATAAAACAGGTAGAGTATTTTAGCTGGATATGGCTGGCTTAAATGCTAAAGGGTTAACCCTTTTGTTACCGTATTTATTTTGAGATACTCTGTGTTTCTTTCAATTAATTTTAAATATAACAAAGAATTTAATAAAATAACTTAGTTACCATTAAGCTGGTGTTAGGAACATAAATTGTGACTAAGGTTTTGGTGGAGGATTTTAATTCAAAACTTATGAAAACAAGACATTTGTACTAGAGAGCCAGAGGCAGTTTCAGCAGGGTTGGTATCGAAAGGGTTAAGCCATTTCTCGTCACAATGTTTTGGATCATTTGGAAAGTAAGTGCTTGCATGAAATCAAGTGGGAAGGTTCTTGCAGTTAGTTAAGTGAGAAAATGAAATAATTATATGTCGTAGTTGTTGTCAAAATGCAGAACTTAGGGATTAGGAGTTGCAGTTATTCTATAATAACCAAAATAGCTGAGACTGTACCATTTAGCTGCCAGGTTTTTTTGATTTATCAGTTAATCAATATTTGCCATTTCTTTTTAAGATTCTGATTGCTGCACATCAGCCTGCCTTTGAACTGCGACATAATCAAATGGAATCAATCTTTCTGTCTGCTATTAATATATCTGGTCACGATTTCTGTCCTGAGAACCTTCAGGTAACTGTGTTTTTTTTTTTTATCTTTCATTTATTTAAACATTGAGAATTTTTTTTGATCTCTTTTCTAGATTAAAACCATCAGTTTTCCGAAAATTGATTATGCAGCTTTAGTTAAAATATTGCATCTTCAACTATATGTTTAATCATACACATTTTATATATATATTTGCTTAAGACTAAATTCTTTTCAGACAGTATCTAATCATACACATTTAGGGACATCCTCATTGAGAAATTTGATGAGCGGGAGGAGAAGCTACAGACTTGTGACATAGAGGGCAAATGGAAATTCTTGCATGACAGCTTACTGAGTGCCACAGACCAAATTTGTGGCTGGGGCAGAGTCCCGTCCAGACCTAGGGTAATGTGGTGGTGGAATAATACTGTAGACAGGGCCATTAGAGCAAAGAAAAAGGCCTGGAAAACCTGGAAGAGTGGGGGTAGCAGGGAACTGTATCAGATAACCAGAAGAGAGGCTAGGAGACTGGTATATATAGCCAAGGGAAAAGCAGAAAAGAAGTTTGCTAATGTTCAGCGACGTGAGGACCAAAGAACTGAAGTATTTCAGATCACAAGACAGTGTGTGAGAGAAAATTGTGATGTCATAGGAGAGAAATGTGTCTGCATGGATGATGGTGCACTTGCAGTTAATGATTCTGCAAAGAAAGAGGCTTGGAGATGCTATTATGAAAGACTGCTGAATGTGGAGAATGAATAGGAGGAGGAGAGCCTACCAAATGTTGACCCAATTGAGGGACCAGCTACCCGAATTGACAGTACCCTTGTAGATAAGGCAATTAAGGATATGAAGACAGGGAAAGCCCATGGCTCATCAGGAATCACCGCTGAGATTTCTTTCTAGTTATTTCTTACTGTTTTTTTCTCTTACTTCTCATCCTCACTTTCTCATATACCTTCAATTGCTAGAAATTTCTTTTCCTTGTTGCTTATATAAGCAACAACTTTCTTCTGTTTTTCAGGATTCCAAAATTCAAAAATGCATTGGAAGTTATCTTTTAGGTAGAAGAGTTTGTGTGAAAGTGTGTATTCGCCAAGATATTTTTGCACCACAATGAACTGTTTTGGCAAAATATATATTTATTCTAAGAACATTTCAGTTTCTTTGACCAACATATTTTTCTCTAAAGGACATAAAAAATAATTATTAATGTCCGAAACTATGAGCAAAATACCTTGTGGTATTTGTTTTGGCTCTTTACATTCTGAGTTAATATCTCAGTGAGGTCAACATTACTTTTTACCGTCACCACCACCACCATTTTCATTATCATCTTTCAATTGTTTGTCTGAAATGCACTGTATGCATTTGTTGGCCATTAAAATAAACACACCAGATCGTTCATTTACAAAGTCATGTGATAGAGAAAAAGTGGGGGAAAAAGTAAACAAAGAAATATTATTATTATTATTATTATTATTATTATTATTATTATTATTATTATATCTTTTTCTTCTTCCTAGAAACTCATTAATTCTGAGACTGCTATTTATGATGTTTTGCAAGAATTCTTTTTCCATTCAAACTCATTGGTGAGAACAGCAGCTTTAGAGGTAAGTCTGCTCTGTAATATTGTCACAGAAGACAAATTTTCTTTACAAAGGCATTTGTGGATTCATTTATCTTGTAACAGTTTTAGAAATGAAATTTGAAATTTAGACTATTTGAATCATTTTTCAGAAAATAAAGCTTTTAATTATCACAAGTTTGGGTATTTTCACACTCAGTTTGAATATTTTTGCAGTAATTATGAAATTAGCTAAATATTAGCAGTATAGTTCATTATTCCTATCATCGATGTCATTTAATGTGCATTTTGTTTACATGTTTATATCCATCCTTTTTGGATTACATTTAATTTAATGCAACTTTTTGATATAAAAAGGGTCCCCCTGTCTGTCCCAGGAGGTGGTGCCTTGGCATAACTGCAGTCCAAAGGAAACAAATATATGTGTGTGGAGGGTGTAAATGATCATATCTCTCATTAAATCTCATGTTGATTTACATTTACAGTCATTTCTCTTAACTATTTACTTCTGTTTGATTGAGCAGTATAACCACTTTATCTAATCATGGTATTTATGTATTTTTCTTTTATTTTCTTTTTTTTACCATTCCAATATTTAAGGTGTATGTCCGAAGAGCCTATACTGCTTATGAACTTGTGTGTTTGCGTCATGATCAACTCTTGAATAGTCTCTGTGTTGTTGAATTCAAGTTTCTTTTGCCGACATCTCACCCCAACAGGTACGTTTTTCACAAATTCACAATAAATATCTTAATTACCTTCATGATAATATTAATGTCGCTGTAGCAGCTGAGCAGCAGGAATGGTATAGTGCCTGACTAAATGCCTTGCAATATTCTGCAATATCTGGGCAAAATGCTTAGCAAGCATTTCATCTGTCTTAATGTTCTGAGTTCAAATTCTGCCATGGTCAGCTTTGCTTTTCATCCTTTTGGGGGTCAATAAAGTAAGTACTGGTTGGGCACTGGGGTCAGTGTAAACAACTTACCCTCTCCCCTGTGCAAAAATTTGAGACCAATATTTTGTTACTTTTCCTTCACATCTTACTGGAGTTGAATTTTTCTTTTCATATTTCCAGATGGTTACTATAAGTGCCATTCACAATTGGCTATATTTTTCCACAAAATTTGTGGTTTTGGTTTGAAGATAGAAATATTATTTTTTATTATTATTATTATGATGGTTACTGTTGTTTCACTAAATTTTGGGAAGCTTGTATTTTTGGTTCCCAATGAGAAATGCTTCATTTATATCATTAGCTAATGATGTTGAACACGTCATTTCCATTTCTCTTCCCAAATAGATGTGAAACATTTAGTTGTATAAAGAGATGTATATTTATTAATTTTTTCATGCATTTAGAAAATGTTTGCTGCTACAAATATTGATTTTTCTATATGATTGTCAAATAAACTTAGCATTTAATTTGATTTAATTTAAGCTTCTCTTCACATTTTCTAATGTTATTTCTAGTCCTGTAGCTGCCAAGTGTCTATTATATGGAGTAATCCTCTGTCAGTCTGTATTTAAATACTGTTTTGTGGATGTATTCATTGTACGCTGCTGTTACTGTTGTCATCTTTCTGGTTCAGCTATAGGCTTCATCAGTTCTTTTTCTTTTACCTCTATTGAAGCAAGGCTACTGAATATCTCAATATTGTTCCTGCATGTTTATTCCTTTAGTAGTAGTGTTACTACTATTTATTTTTGTTCATAAGTTCTTTGATTTCTCTTTAACAAACTTGATACAAGCTGTCATTAGTCCTCTTTGCTAACTCATGTATCTCATATATTAAATCTGTACTGCTGATAATAGTGGAACAAAGGAGATCTACATTCCAGGTCGCGCAAAAAGTGCTCTAGCCATTATCAGTATAACATAGACACAATATTTCTTATTATAATTTTATCTAATTTAGGATCATTATTTAATTCTCCTATCATATTATTTTGTTTTAATATTATCATGTTTTAGTTGGTTAAAAAAAAAAGAAAAGTCATTATGATGGAAATATTTAATGAAACTTCTAATATAAAACAAAGCCCATTGCTTTTTTAGATGTCTTCGGTTCCCAGTTCCAAACTTACGACTCAAAATTAAAATACGAAGCCAATATATTTTCAACCATATTAACATTTTCATCATTAATTATGATTTATGTATGTATTTTATTTTATTTGTTTTCTTTTTTTGTTTGATCCTATTGACTTTCAGGTTGATTCATCCTGGGTAAGTGATTTCCTCTGCCTCCCTCATCTATCCTATTGCTTTAGCTTTGATATATTTGAAAGAGCAGACCAGTGCATTTACTCACATGAAAGGCTGTCCTCAATGAAACTATAAATTTCTTTGTTGTCTAGTTGTATATTGATACAAAAGGGAGAGAGATCTAAAGGAGATAAGGGTAAAAGGATAAGAAAAATTATTTTCACTTCATACTTTTATACATTAATTGCTGTTGTGGAAGTCCTAAAGAAATGTTAGTCATATTAAGAAATCCAATAGGACAACAGTGACAGAAACAGTGGAATGCCAGGTTCGGTGTTTTGTTATGTCTCTTACATTCTTAGTTCAAATTCTACTGAAATCAACTTCACTTTCCATTCCTCTGTAGTTGATAAATTAAGTACCAGGGGTATATTTAGATTAATTCAATAACTATACCTGTTTTTATTGTAAATTTTTGGTTGACAATTTGCGAAGCAGCATTGGGAGATGAAATTTTAAAAAAATGAATTAAAAGTGTAAGTTAATATGTCTTTCAGTAGAGATATTTTGTGGAAAAGTTTTACTTTAAGAATAATTCTGATACTGAAAGAGAGAGAGCGAGAGAGATGACATTTTTGTTATTTTATTTCTCAGAAAGGATAAGCCTTTAACTTGTGCACGGGGTAATTCTTCATCATATTCTCTTACGCATGCCTGGTTTTCAAAATATATTTCTCTTACCTAACTCTGCATCCTGTATGGTCTTTAACAAACTGGTTCTTAATTTCACACATGGCTACAGTCTTCTTTTCTATTCAATGCTACATTAGGTTTAAAAAGAAAAAAAAAAATACTTAGCCCTCTGTTACTAAAAAAGAATCATATGTCTATAAAATGCCTATGAAATGTTAGTTATTTCAATTCTAATTGAATTATACTGGAGAGATCAGCCAAGTTAAATTTTTTCTTCTGAACACTTTCAAGTTCAGACTGTTTAATAGCACGCAGTAATTTCTCTACAACAAAGTTTCTTAAAAATATATTTTCTTTTATAGCACAAATGATGTCTCTTCTCTCACTTCTGTGCATTCACATCACCATGTTTTGTAAGAATAGTTGTGTTTTAAGTAATAAAGTGGTGACAAATGTTATGAACTTGAATGATTTATTTTCTGATATGGTGGTTGAATTCTATTTTCTGGTTTGATTTGTTGAATTAGTTTAATGATGAGTTTTGTATTTCTTATCTGTTTGGGTTTTTGGTCAGTGTTGTTAAGATACAAAAAGAAGCTTCACATAAAACTTAGGAACTCTGATAAACATGAGGAAGATATTAATTATATGGGATCTTTTCGGTTTGAATGGCAGTTTTTTCTAGTGGTGTCATATGAAATTGTCACCCATAATTATGACCCTAGTATCGATCTATTGCATTTCAATCTGTTTTAGGGTTAGGGGAAGGGTATCTTTTTTTCTTCACTAATGTAAACAAGGGACATATTCATACGGCACAGAATGTTTTTTTTACCTCAATGGATGTCATTGATTGGTTGAAATTGCAGAAATTAAAGAAAAACAACAACAAATATCTTACAAACTATAGAATTTTCTCAATAAAGCCAAGGGAAAAAGATGTTTTATAATCACATTCTACCAGTATACAAAGTTTAAAATTTTTTAATTACCTTGAAATTATGTTAAAAACTGCCGTTCAAACCGAAAAGATCCATTATATGTTCACTTAAAGACTTGTTCAACCAGTCTAGTTAAATAAACCATCATATGAAAGCTAAAGTTGCCATCAAAATAAATTATAATGTTTGACTCTGCTTTTCACATTGAATCTTTCCTTCAGTAAATATTCTGTTGTTAATCTTAAACTTGCTTTAAAATAATAACCTTACGTTAACATTTATCTTTATGTATTTCATTTACGTTACTACAAATACATCAGAGCTTTAAACATCTGTCACAGTTATTAAATGACCTCATTGTAGACAGTAAAATAGGGATTGAATAAAAGTTGATCCCACTTTGAATAATCAAAATGTGCGATATACTTTCTAAGTCCCCTCTTTCATTTTTTTTTTCTTGTGGTGATTCATCAAATCAGATATATTGTTGCCTAATTGTATTTTGATGTGTTAGCAAATATTTCTGCCTAAACATTATTACGCTATTAATGGCCAGTTGCTATGACATCCATACTACATATGTCAGCATAGAAAAATAGATGTAGAATGAGGATGACGATAAAGCATGTATATGCAGACACATATGCATCTTTCTGAGATATCTTATTTCAGATGTAAAGTGTCATCGAATGGGGAAGTTCTATTTTTTGCTGAAGTTGAACAATTGTATAAATGAAGTAATTTAATTTGAGAACATCAACTACATCTCGCATTATGATACTATCATTTTATCATCCCCACATTATCCACAAAACGTATCCGTGTGTGTGTGTGTTAGAAAAGGTCTTTCTGTTCATATGCCAAGCCAGCCTGTGGAGTGTATGCAGAAATAAATGCTGTGATGTTTTCTAAGACTAGTCTTAAGCTTAAGTACCCTATCACACTCTGATTACTTCAACCACTTTATCTATCCCAGTGGTTCTCAACCAGGGTCCATATGGCCCTTGAGGGTTCATATAAGAGGGGTTTGGGTCCACATAACAAAATAGTAAATTGGGGATCTACATTAGTATTTTAAGGGCCCCTGAAAATTTTTACTTTAGGTGTATTTATTACAAGAATCAGTTAGGTTCCTTTCTCTAACAGTTTACATATTACTACTTACACAAGTTAATTTGTGAAACGTAAAATAGGAATTTTGAAAGAAGTTTCTATTAAAATTAGTTTTTAAACATTGAATGGCCAAGGGGTCCACCAGCATAAAAATAGTAATCAAAGGGGTCCATAAATAAAAAGTTGTTGCGAACTCCTGATCTATCCATTTCTCTGCCAAATCTTTTGATGACACCATCCACCCCATCCATCACTGCTACCTACTCAGAACTCTGTTCCTTGCCTTTGAGGAGTTGTAGCAATAGCAATGGAGAAGCTCATTCTATCATCATGTTTTTCAAAAAGATTTACTGCAACTTAGGTATTATTTAAAAATGCATTTTGGCATCCTGCTCTGTGTGCATAATCATATAACTTCTGAATAGTTATTGTTGTGGTTTACATTATAATTGTTTGTTTCATAATGTATTAATATATTTACTCATACGTGCACGTATCGATATAGTAATGTAATCTAATGTATTTACAGTGATATTATTTCTATATCTATAGTTTGAACTTTGTAATTAGTATTTCATTTCTACATTTAACTACTGTTTTCTCCTCCTGTTCTAATTTAAATGCAGGTCATTGCATTTTGTTTTTAAATGATTCTTTCATATTTAATCTTTCATCTCCTTCACAGTATCAGGTGTATGTGTAGCCAACGTTTCTCCTAAGGCATCATATTTGCATTAAAATTTACGTTAAAAAAACCCCCAGTTTTTTTCACCTTTATATTTAATCCCTGCTTTCTCTGAACCTTGTTCTTCTTGACGTAGCCCTGCTAACCTCACACCTTCTGTCCTTCAACCTCTAACATCTTTGGCATGAAACTCTGTTTCCATTTCTCACTAACTGTCGTCTCTGTCTTAAACATTGTCCTAACCTTCACCTGTTTTCATTCATTTTTCATTCACTGTTGTGGCTGTTGAATAACTTCCTTCTTGAGAAGATTTATGTTCTGGTGGTACCTGATCAAATGTTATAGATCTAGTGAACCCTGGTTCAATCTACTCAAGTATTACTATAGACATTGTTTGTCAATGGTTGGCACGAGGAGGTGCATAGCTTCCCTACACATCACCATATAGGCTATTGCTTTTGTATTTCTCTTTAGAATATTCAAAGATGGTCTTAAAGCTCCTGTGGCCACGGAAAAGACTGGCAAAGTGGGCTTATTGTATGACAGCTTTTGTTTTTCTAGAGGTAGTTGGTGTAGAGTTTGGGGTCAGGTGAAACAGGTAAAATGGTTTGTATATATAATTTTCTGGATTTCTGGATAAAATGTGTGTGGCAATTATTTTATGATAGTATTTTTTGAAATCTGAAATGTTACTGATGATATGAACAGTGTATGAATAATCTGAGAGAAATATCTAGGTGAAGAAGAATCAGGTATAGTATACAAGAGAGAAGGTCGCATTAATATGGGCATGTGAGATGTTTGGGAGATGACTGCTGCATAAGGGAGTGCTGACATAGAAAATTCTGGTGGTGGTGGGGGGACTAAGGAAGTGTTGTCATGAAGTGGTGAAGACTGAACTGAAGATGCTGCATTTTGCAGAACAGACAACAAAAGACCATACTGATTAGTGATGATCTGTCCAACCACAGCAAAACACACCTTGGTATGAGGGTAATATTTAGAGTACATTATTTACAGTTGATAGATATTTGTCCTCGTCTTGTTTGTTGTTAACACAATGTTTCGGCTGGTATACCCTCCAGCCTTCATCAGGTGTCTTGAGGAAGATTCGAACCTGGGTTCTCATTCCTAAGGTATTTTTCAATGATGATGATGATGATGATGATAATGACGACGACAACTTAGTTGTTGTTCAGGTCACTGTCTGGAATCAAACTTGGAATCTTGGGGTTAAGAGTACGGGCTACTAACCCCAAGATTTCGAGTTCGATTCCAGGCAGTGGCCTGGATAATAATAATAACAACAACATCAAAAAATACCTTAGGAATGAGAACCCAGGTTCGAAATTTCCCCAAGACACCTGATGAAGGCAGGAGGGTATATCAACCAAAACGTTGTGTTAACAACAAACAAGATGAGGACAAAGATCTGTCAAATGTAAATAATATACATAATTCCTCATCTCTTAAATATAGAACTGTAATATTTAGAGGCTGAAATATTTTGTACCTGGCAAAGCCTAATATTAGCTACCCTCCTTACTCTGCATCATTCATCCCCATATTGTTCCCTCTTTTTGTTTGTCTCTTTATCACTCATAGCTCTCCATCACTCCACCACTTGTGTTGACATCATCCTCATCACTCCAGCTCCTTTGCCCTTCACTAGGCCTGTGTATATGACACAGCATCAGACCACCCTCAACTCCCTACCCAATATACCATCCCTCTCTTCCTTTCCCTCTCTGCTTGGCCACTTCTGTTACCACCTGTCATTTACCTTTACCTCTGTCTCATCACTCATGTTAACCTTTGTCCACTTCTGCCACTGTCAGTCACCCCCCCCCCCCGACTCCTCCTCCAATAACCCTGCCTTTGCATCATGGTCTTGGTTCTTTTATCTACCCATTCTGGTCTGTCCAATGTCATTCTTCCCATCTTCACTCTCTATCACAAATGTACACACCCTAAGTTATGGAGTACTTCTCAATTATACTCTTACCCCATTCCCACCTCTCAGCCATTGTTTCTGGTCTTTCTATTGTCATTGCCCCCCTCCCCCCATTCCCTCATGGCTTGGGTTACTAAGTGTTCTCTGTATTTACTGTGTATTCTTGAGTTGGTGGAATCATGCTGGACAAAATGCTTAGCAGCATTTCTTCTGGCTTTACATTCTGAGTTCAAATACTACCGAGGTCAACTTTCACTTTCATCCTTTTGGGGTCCATTAAGTACTAGTTGAGTACTGGGCTTGGTGTGATTGACTAACCCATTTCCCCCAACATTTTAGGCCTTGTGCTTATAATAGAAAAGATACCTAATGCAAAAATGTGTGCATCATTCTTACCTCTTGGTTTAATAGTTGGTATTTAGTCATAGGCGGCGAGCTGGCAGAAACGTTAGCACGCCGGGCGAAATGCTTAGTGGTATTTCGTCTGCCGTTACATTGTGAGTTCAAATTCCGCCGAGGTCGGCTTTGCCTTTCATCCTTTCGGGGTGGATAAATTAAGTACCAGTTATGCACTGGGGTCGATGTAATCGACTTAATACCTATGTCTGTCTTTGTTTGTCCCCTCTGTGTTTAGCCCCTTGTGGGTAATAAAGAAATTGGTATTTAGTCATAGAATTGTTGCAAATATCTAGATTTGGAGAGCTATCTAATACTTGATATTGTCATACGTACACAAACACATGTATCAATTTATTATTGAATATATATTTATAGTTTATTCATAACCTATCACCTTTCAACATGATACAGTGCTGTCTCACCTTCCTAGATGATATCTATCCCCTGTACATCCTTATTCTGTTTTGACTTTGCCCAGTTTTGTAGCCTCTATTACCCACTTTGTACCACTTTCTTTCCCAGCATGCACCTTCCTTTCAGATGTTATTTCTTACATGTTCTTTTATCTTTGTTGTATATGTCAGTGGGTGGTGGTGGTGATGGGACGTTGATGCTCTGCTGATGAACTCATCTCTTAAGCATTCTTTCACTTTAACCAGGTTCTTGTAGCCATGTTCAAGTTCCTGCATATTCACAAGCCATCTTTTATTTAGTTTCATGTCATAAGTTTCATAGTATTGGGTTGGTGATTAACTATTGTGGCTTTTTTTTTTTAGCACATTTTTATTTAACAAAAACAATAACAATATTTAACAAAAACGTCTTTAAATGACGGTTTGACCATCTGCCAAGCAAATGGGAAGCAGCAATTGAAGTAGATGGTGAATATGCTCCAGAATAACCATCTGAAGATGTTTTTGTTACATGCTGTTATTGTTTTTGTTGAATAAAATTTGTTGAAAAAAAGGCTGCAATAATATGCACCAACCCAATAATATTGTTACATGTTGTTTATAACTGAATTGATTTACAAAGAACAAGGAAGACTATTCTTTATACTTGTTTCAGTCACTGGACTGCAGCCATGCTGGGCTCTATCTTGAAGGGTTTTTAGTTGGAGAATTTGACTCCGGTCTCTCTTTTTGGAGTCCAGTCATTATTCTATTGGTCTCTTTCTGCTCACACCAGTTGCGGAGGGACAAACACAGCCAGAAAGGCTTTGATGTGTATGTGCACACACATGTGCATACATGCTTCCCCTCATCTATACTATGACAAAGAAAGCTGTTTTCATGTATGTATGTATGTAGTATGTATGTGTGTGTGTATGTATGTATGCATGCATGTATATATGTGCGTGTGCGCACACACATGTGCATACATGCTTCCCTTCATCTATACTTTGACAAAGAAAGCTGTTTTCATGTATGCATATATATATATGTGTGTGTGTGTGTGTGTATATATATATGTGTGTGTGTGTATATATATATATATATATATGTGTATATATATGCGCAGGAGTGGCTGTATGGTAAGTAATTTGCTTACCAACCACATGGTCCTGGGTTCAATTCCACTGCGAGGCACCTTTGGCAAGGCTGACCAGAGCCTTGTGAGTGGATTTGGTAGACGGAAACTGGAAGAAGCCTGTCGTATGTATGTGTGTGTATATGTTTGTGTGTCTGTGTTTGTCCCCCCAACATTGCTTGACAACTGATGCTGGTATGTTTATGTCCCTGT
The DNA here is from genome assembly GCF_006345805.1 of Octopus sinensis. Lineage (NCBI taxonomy): Eukaryota > Metazoa > Mollusca > Cephalopoda > Octopoda > Octopodidae > Octopus > Octopus sinensis. The sequence continues at coordinate 49,152,082 of NC_042998.1, read as the reverse complement.
AACTTGGCAGTTTGGCAAAAGAGACCGATAGAATAAGTACTAGACTTACAAAAAATAAGCTCTATGGTTGATTTGCTTGACTAAAGGCAGTGCTCCTGCATGGCTGCAGTGAAATGACTGAAACAAGTAAAAGAATAAAAGAATATATATATATGTATATGTGTGTGTGTCTGTATTTGTCCCCCCTGTTGTTGGTGTGTTTACGTCCCCATAACTTAGCAGTTTGGCAAATGAGAACAACAGAATAAGTGCTTGGCTTTAAAAATCCTTCAGTGCTCCAACATGGCACTAGTCAAATGAGTGAAACAAATAAAACAGGAGTGGCTGTGTGGTAAGTAGCTTGCTTACCAACCATATGGTTCCAGGTTCAGTCTCCCTGTATGGCACCTTGGGCAAGTGTCTTCTATTATAGCCTTGGGCTGACCAAAGTCTTGTGAGTGGATTTGGTAGATGGAAACTGAAAGAAGCCCACCATAATATATATATGTGTGTCTGTGCTTGTCTCCCCAACATTGCTTGACAACTGATGCTGGTGCCTTTATTTCCCTGTAACTTAGCAGTTTGGTAAAAGAGACCGATATAATGAGTACTAGGTTTACAAAGAATAAGTCCTGGGGTCTTATGATCACGTAGAACTCAGAGTGAAATAAAACAACATTGAAGGCTTCAAGTGTTAGCTGGATACTGTAGATAATGCAAGTACTAAATCCAAAGTATAACCCTAGATTCAGTTCACTAGTGGGTCCTTGGTGAGGCATAGGTATAAAAATGTCATTTGTGTTTAGTTTATATTCCAGCAGGTGGACAAATTCAAATGAGCTGTCTGGCCACTTAAAATAAAGAACTCAAAGACTTAATAAGTCTAAGAGGAAATAAACATTTAATCCATAAGCATTAGTTTGGCTAAATATATTTTGAGAAACTCTTTGTTGCTAAACAAAATGTATTGTACTGCTGTTAATTCATATTGAATATATGAAAGTTGACATTTATAACAATCCTATAAGAAAATTACAAGACATTACAGGGTGGCGAGCTGGCAGAATCATTGGCGCTCCAAGCAAAATGCTTAGCAGTATTTTGTCCATCTTTACACTCTGAGTTTAAATACCACTGGGGTCAACTTTACCCATCATCATCTTGGGGTTGATAAAATAAGTACCATTTGAACACTGTGGTTAATCTACTCAACCTACCCTCTCCCTTGAAACTGCTGGCCTTGTGCCAAAATTTGAAACTGATATTACTAGACGTGTCATCTCTTGACCTAGAAGTTGTATTTAGTTTGAGGTGGGGGAAGAGTGATGTTCTTGATGTTTCCAGAATATTCATAGGTTGATGGTGAAGAGGCACAGTGCTTGGTAATGTTCATGAATTTTTGAATGTCGGTTATTTGCGTGTGTGTGTAAAGGTAAACTTAAATAAGGCAGGGGTTTCAGATGGCTTCAGTTATAGGGATTCAGGATTTGGCAAAGTGCTTAGGACAGAGTCAAGAGATATGAAGTCCATTCAGGACGACAGGAAAAGGTATGAGAGATGATATTTAAGCATTAAGTTTAGGGAAGCAGTGTCTTATGTTGCTATTGATAATACAGAGAGAAGGAAGATGAAGTACATTTTGTTTCTGAAGTTTAACGAAGAAGAAGATATAGTGTCTGTGACTTCACTGAAGAATTTGATAAGTAGTGCTGCGCTTGATTAATAGGTTGGCAAAATATTTTGTTTTTTTTCTTCTCTTCTTTGAAGCAATAAAACACAAACTATCAGCCAATGTGAGTTAAATAATATTAGAAGGCTCTACAAATGAGTGTAACATATAGAAATATCTTAATTACCATCATTGACAGTGTCTGTTTTAAAAATATGGCTTTTTCATTGAAACACTATAAAGGATCAACCTGTTGGAGAATGCTTGTTGGAGTTCTTGTGTTCTTATGGATTTTTTTCTTATTTATATATTTTTCTTTTCCAGATTGATGGTAATGCGGTTTGATGGCGGCATAGCAAAAGATGATATAAAACAGCAATGGGATCATAATGAATCTTCCATGCTCACTGAGAGGATGGGTATTGTTGCTGCTTTCTCATCATTTGCAGAACTCAGAGAGTAAGTAACTAAATGAAGTTTACAACTAGCTTTATCTGAGTGATAATACATACATCAATGGGTTGAAAGAAATAACAAATTAGTTATCTATTTTATTCCTTTTATCTTAATAACTTAGTATACTATTTGGGCAACAATATTCTGTTGCCCTAACAAAGTTGGTAACAATGTACTGTTGCCCTAACAAGGCTGGCTGAAGGGGACTTTTCAGGAATGGTTTGTTAATATTAGTTACCATATATACATACATTACACTCTACACACTTCAAATACAAGGGTGTATGAAGCACATGTATGTTTTTGTATGGCTAAACGTCCATGTGTGCATGCACAAAACAATCTTGCGTACAGTTTGGTGAATTGGAAGCTTTTTTTTTTTACATTCTATATACTCTATTATTAACTTTGTTGTGTGATTAGTGCAGGAAGGTGCAATCCCCAAGGACTGACACTACATCATCAACTACTTCAAGGGTAAAAGTGATATATTGGAGACAAGCAGTTGATAACCAAGCTTTGAAAGTAGTTGAGAGAGTTAAAAGTTTGTACAAGTTAGAGTTACAGTTTAGGTTTGTATCAGAACATGAAACCAAAAAATCCATATTTCAGTTGAGAGCTGCAGGAATATCTTAATAATCACCAAAAGTTGTCAATTGTAATCAGAAAAATAAAAAGCTACCAAGGGTGATGACAATAAGAACAGATCAATTAGATATGTCAGGTAAACATTTCAGTGGCAATGTCTCATTCAATATAGTCTATACAGCTACATCCATTACAGGGACAACAGAGACACAGCTATCCTTTACATTTTTATGAGTTTTCTATGAAACATAAAAGCCTTTACTAGAGGCACTTGTAGCATATCGTTCATAATAGCAACTTTCTCCACTGTATTTATCCTAGCTGCTCCTAATGCTTTTAATCTAAATCCACAACCCACTAGCCTAAATTGGAATGAGATATTACTGACAACAAATAAATTCTGAGTTTATAACCATTTGCTTATGCATTTTCTTGGCCACAATAACACCAATCTAATTCAAAATCTTTTGACTGACTGCCTTATTTTCTGAGTTTATGCTGCAGATGTTAGAATAATTGGCATCAAATAAGTTCCATATATTTTTCCAGTCATAACCCTTCAGATATATATATATTATATTTGTTCAAGTGAATTAACATAACAATTAAAATTACTTTTGATAATGAAATTCTGATCATCAACTTTATCAGTAGCACTTACTATGTACTTGAAAACAAAAATGGCCCATTCACTCATCTGTTAATCTTATTGGTAAGGTGTATATATAAAGATTACAGTGGTTGTTACATTCTCAAACATAACTGTGTCACTGACATAAATTACAATAATCCTCTTAACAATAAACTCAAAACCACAGTTCCAAAATTAATACATATCCTAAATATGCCATTCATCTGACTGTTTTGTTAGAGCCCACCAGCCTACAGAAGAAACCTGGCTAAAAGCTAATTTCCAGGTCAACAAATTCAAAGCAAAGGTGGTTTATTCTATATTTATCTTTAACCCTTTTGTTACCATATTTCTTTTGAAACACACTGCTTTTGTTTCAGTTAATTTTCAAAATAATGAATAATTTAGTAAAATGACTTAGTTGTTTTAAAGATAGTGTTTGAGACACAAATTAACATGAATGTCTGAGAGAAAGTTTTAATTTAAATCCCTTTAAAACAAGAAATTTGTATTATAGAATTGGGGCAGTCTCAAGTAGGTTGGTATCAAAAGGGATAAGATAGTATTTTTTTTGTTTTAAATATTGGACTATTTAAGGCAGTGAGTGAGCTGGCAGAATCATTAGCATGCCAGACAAAATGCTTAGTGGCATTTTATCTGTCTTCACGTTCTGAGTTCAAATTCTGCCTCAGTCAGCTTTGCCTTTTATCCTTCTGAGATCAATAAAATAAGTACCAGTTGAGCACTGGAGTTGATGTAATCAACTTACCCCCTCCCTCTGAAATTGCTGACATGGTACCAAAATTTGAAACCAATTTGAAACCATTTAATGTTATTCTTATTGTAAAAGTAAATTATTTTATAGTTACAATAAATAATTTATAATTCTACAAAATTGTTCTTACAAAGTGAATTCACTCAGTTCTTGTTCCAGTTAACCCTTTCATTACCAACCCAACTGAAACCAGCTCTGGCTCTGAGTACAAATGTCTTATTTTCATAAGTTTTGAATTAAAATCTTCCACCAAACCTTAGTCACAATTTATGTTCCTAACACTAGCTGAATGATAACTAAGTTAGTTTACTAAATTTTTTTGTTATATTTAAAGTAATTGAAAGAAACACAGAGCATCTCAAAATAAATACAGTAACGAAAGGGTTAACTAAGGGAACAAATTATTGAGATGTAATTCAGGTTTCCCATTCTCATTAATTTTTTTATAACTTGTTTGTTTTAGATATTTTGATGAATTAATGCTGAGGTTTTCTGATGAAGATGCATCTGAAATTCCTTTAATACAGAAGACTTTACAATCAGGAATGGAAGATGCTGTTTCTATACAAGTTAGTAGTAATTTTAGTTATGCAATCCATTTTTGATAGTAATACTTTGTTTTTCAATTCTATTTCAACTCATCATGTATGCTCGATTATTTAGTCGTTGTGTGTTCTAAATGAACAGTAAATGAATTTTCTTTTATCCTCTATAGAGTACATCTGACATTGACGAGCCTATTAATATTATCAATGTGTCTATCAAATATTCTGAGAAACTGGATGATGAAACTTTGGCTCGAACATTTCAAGAGTTCTGTAAGGAGAAGGTTGGTGGTTCTTATTGTAATATGAAGTATTTTTCAGAAACTTTGCTATAAAACATCTAAGTTACAGCTGGAGAAATAAATTTTTAAAAAGTGTAGTGTTGTGGTGTTTCTATGTTTTTTAATGCATGGTTCATTTGGGAATTGAAATGTGGTTAATAATTTAGTCAGCAAAAATTTTGACCATTGCACTAAAGTACTTGATTTTTCAAATAACGAAGAATTTCTTTGAATAGATACGAAACTAATATTTTCAGGTTCTATCAACCAAATCCTCTCACAAGGCTTTAATCGACCTAGGGCTATAGTAAAATACACTTGCTCAAGGTGCCATGCAGTGGGACTAAACCTGGAACCATGTGTCAGGAAGCACACTTCTTAAAATAACACAATCACACCTGTACCTGTAGTGATGATGTTTAGTTTAGAATTATATTATTTTACTTTGAAGGCACATGGCTTAGTGGTTAGGGTGTTGTACTCATGATTGCAAGACTATGGTTTCAATTTCTGGACTTTGTGGTTAGCATTTCATCTTATGCTGTTCTGAAATTATGTCATTACCTGATGCGTGGTACACCATACACCTGTTCAAGCAATGTCCATTGATTTGACCAAGCGAGTGAGCTAATATACAGCACAAACATTTGCTCACTATAAACAAGTCATTCATGCTGGTTGTTCAGCATGAAATTGCAGAACTGTCTTTCTTTGACTATGAGAGACTACCATCTATATTATTTTATTATAGGAATTATTTTAACTCAGCTATGTGGATTGATGTGGAGGCACATGGCCTAGTGGTTAGAGCAGCAGACTCGCGGTCAAGGGATTGTGGGTTCAAATCTCAGACCAGGCGATGTGTGTGTTTATGAGCAAAACACCTAAGCTCCACACGGCTCTGGCAGAAGGTAATGGTGAACCTCTGCTGAGTCTTTTGCCACAACTTTCTCTCACTTTTTCCTCCTGCATCTTGCTGCTCACCTGCGATGTACCAGCGTCCTGTCCAGGTGGGGAACCTATATGCCTAAGAAACTGGGAAACCGGCCCTTATGAGCCAGGCGTGGCTTGAGAAAGAACAAACGTGAGGATGGATGGAATGAGGAAAGCTTTGGTGGTTAGAGGTATTGGAGTGAGAGAGGCAAGAAAATTCATGAATGACAGGAAAGCTTGGAGAGTGTTTATTGATGGATGAGTGAATTTCATGTTGCTTAAAGGGGTACAGAACCAGCATGATGCAGCGGAGGTAAACCAGAATATGCTGTCAGGCTCAGCTGCTGATATTGGGGATTGCATTCTATGCCTTGACCCAAGCATAGAACGGGGCTCGCCTCTTTGAGCTGAGAAATGAATGGAATGCCTGGTGTGTGTCTTGTGGCTACCCACTCCTAAAAAAAAATGGGGAATAGGCCTGGGTATATATAAAAAAAAAATTGGTGTGTAAATAATTAGTTTCATATACTAGCTGTTACATATATCTTTTTAAATGAACTAAAATTTATTTTTATACATTTCTTTTCTTAATTCAGGAGAAAATATTAAGCGAAAAGGGCATACGCAGAATCACTTTCTTGGTTTTGTTTAAGGTAAACCAAAATACATTTTCTCTCTTTAATTTATTAAATAAAATGAAATATCCTGTTGTTAAATGTTATCAGAATGTTTAGTTTTTATTAGAAGTGTATTTATTCGGCTTGGTTTTTGTCTATTAGATTAATGTTGCCTTCATTTTGAGTATGTAGCTTGAGCTTGCATTGACACACTGCAAGAGGGGTAGGGTTGAGGGTCTAGTAAAAGAGATAAATGCTGGGAACAAATCCTAGACCATGTGGTAGCAAAGTGAACTTCTTAACCATTCAACTTATCATGGAAATATAAGCTGTCCATTGATCTCTAGGCGAGCTAACTTACATATTATAAAATGCAATGCATGTCTCATCAGTCACTCGAGGGAAAAGGAGAGTAAAACAACAAATGGAGTCGGAGTGGGTGACAGTCAGAGACACTAATGACAGGCTAACAGCATTCAAAGGTTTTGCCCTGAAGATGCTGGTTGTTTAGTCAAAATAAAACTGCAAATTTTTATCGGAAATTTGAATTTCATTTATCAGTTTCATAGGGACTCACACACATACATATATATGTATATACATACATGTGTGTGTATATATATATATATATGTATGTGTGTATACACATGCATGTGAACACGCACACACACACAAACACACATAAACACATTATGTGGAACATAACTTTCAACCATATCTAATTCTTCATAAATATTTGAATAAACTAAATAGGAAACCCAGGAAGAAATAGTTGAGATTTATAATGAGTTTATTTATGTTTTACAATTTCAGCGGGAATTTCCTCAATTTTTCACTTTCCGTGCCCGTTTTGGAGTAAGTTGTTCTATTTTCTCTTTTAATATTTACATAATGAAATTATCATTTGTGTTTATGATTACAACACAGTATTATTGTAAATTTTGTTGACTTCAGAAATTAGGATTGCTGTGGTCCTTTGATAGAATGCCTGTCATATCAACAGGAAATGTGGGTTCAAGTCTCAGTCTCACTGGCAGCCTTCAACTTTTCTGTCCAAAGGGTTTTTAAACTTGATATATAGATGCTATTATTTATAGCTTTATGAAGGAGGTGAGCTAGCAGAATTGTTAGCACACTGGACAAAATGCTTAATGGAATTTCGTTTGTCCTTACATTCTGAGTTCAAATTCCACTGAGGTCAACTTTGCCTTTCATCCTTTTGGGGTCAATGAAATTATGCACTGAAGTTATGCACTGAGATTGATGTAACTGACTTGCTCCCTTCCCCAAAATTTCAGGCCTTGTGCCTACAGTAGAATGGATTATTTATAGCTTTATCTGCTTCAAGATCCACTGTTCTAAAAAACAAAAATGAAGTAAATTATTTTAGAGGAGTAGTAGCACCACCTGTGACCTTTTTTGCAGGACCTCCAAATAATCTGTTGGTGGGAAAGAGAGGTAACAACCACAATACATAGGTTGCTATATTAGTAAACAGCATATCCAGACACCAACTTATCCTCAGATTGAAAACTGGATCTGAATGCTTGCAACAAGCTATATTTTATCAAAAGCACTCAAGAGACAGGTGATGGTGTTAAACAGGACAACAGATTAAGTCTACACCAAGAGCAGATTAAAGACCAACTGATGGACTTTTGAACTGTTTCTGTCTACTCAGTTTCATTCATAAAACTTGTCTCAACCTGAAGTCATGCAACATGATAAATCCATCTGACTGGAAAGCAAACTATTTAACTACACAGCCATACTCTTTTACTTGTTTTAGTCATTTGACTGTGGCCATGCTGAGACACCGCCTTTAGTCGAGCAAATCGACCCCAGGACTTATTCTTTGTAATCCTAGTACTTATTCTATCAGTCACTTTTGCCGAACTGCTAAGTTACGGTGACGTAAACAGACCACCATCGGTTGTCAAGCAATGTTGGGGGGACAAACATGTACACACATCATCATCATCATCATCATCATTTAACGTCCGCTTTCCATGCTAGCATGGGTTGGACGGTTCAACTGGGGTCTGGGGAGCCCGAAAGCTGCACCAGTCCAGTCAGATCTGGCAGTGTTTCTACAGCTGGATGCCCTTCCTAACGCCAACCACTCCGAGAGTGTAGTGGGTGATTTTATGTGCCACCGACACAGGTGCCAGACGAGGCTGGCAAACGGCCACGCTCGGATGGTGTTTTTTATGTGCCACCGACACAGGTGCCAGACGAGGCTGGCAGACGGCCACGCTCGGATGGTGTTTTTATGTGCCACCGACACATACATATTATACAACGGTCTTCTTTCAGTTTCCGTCTACCAAATCCACTCACAAGGCTTTAGTTGGCCCGAGGCTATGGTAGAAGACACTTGCCCAAAGTGCCATGCAGTGGGAATGAACCCGGAACCATGTGGTTGGTAAGCAAGCTACTTACCACACAGCTACTCCTACTCCTATATATATGTAAATTTTACTATTAGTTTTTTGACAAGTGAACTGTTTAAATGTCCATGTTTTTTTAAACTGACCATTCAAATAAGAATATACAAAATATATAATTAAAATAATATCCTTATTACTTTGACTTATATTGTTAAATTTGATTTGAACTTCTTTATATTTGTTACTAGTAACTATAATAATAAATTTTGTCCTAATAGTAATGCATTTATTGCTTTGTGTCTTGCTTTAGTTTGAAGAGGATAAAATTTACCGCCATCTTGAACCTGCCCTGGCATTCCAATTGGAGATCAATCGATTGAGAAACTTTGATCTTGAAGCTATTCCCACTGCCAACCATAAGATGCATCTCTACTTGGGAAAAGCTAAGGTGAGTTTAGTAAATTATACCTTTGCATCATATTTCCATCCTAGATGTCACTGACCTATGTAGGTCAAGTTTACCTTGTATCAAAATTTATTTTGTTCTCAGTTTTACTTTTACAGCAACATAGCTTCATCTTTTACATTACTTTACTGACCAGAACCATAATACTTTTAAATCTACTAAAGAACTCCTGAACTACCAATTGCAACTAATGTGTAACCTTTTTTTAGGATAGCAATTCTCATATTTGTGAAATCATAACTTTGCAATTCAAACTGTCTTTTATATTGGTCCAGACAATACAGTTGTGCTGTATAGTGAATCTGCAGTCACTGGTACTCCAATGTTATTATCATTTGCTATTGAATTAGAAATGATTTTGCAGAGTTAGGCAATAGTTTAATTAAGTTGTTCTTAAAATGACAGTGTTATATTTAAAATTTTCTTTTTGTATTAGTTGCAGTCCTTTGTTCTATCAAGTTAACTTTTAACCTCCATTTTATCTTTTATTAGATAAATACCACATCCTCTTTTTATTACTTTCTACAGGTTGCAAAAGGCCAAGAAGTTACTGACTATAGATTCTTTGTGCGTTCTATTATTCGTCACTCAGACTTGGTCACAAAGGTTTGTTTTATATATTTTTTAATCATTCACTAGATATAATTAATTCACATTGAAATATTGGATATGCAAAAAAAAAAAAAATCATTTGTTTTTATTCTTCATAACATTGTAAAGTCTTCAACAATACCATTTACAGAAGCTGTAATTAAATTTGAATTTAACTCATTATGAATAACATATCATGTACTTCAGATAATAAGTCTTTAGCTAAGTTTTTTTTTATCATAAACTGCCTGTAGCTGTTGTTTTAGAAAGGCTAATTTTTTATATGTAACTTTTAGACTATTTCTGTATACAATTCTATATTTGTTTCTATTCGTAACTATATTTTGCCAAGCATATCTCATTTTACTTTTTCTGGTTCTCAACCATTTTTTACCTATGGACCCTTTTGATTCCTATTTTACTTAGGTGAACCCTTGTAGTCAGTTGATGTTTAGAAAAATCCTATTATGTTTTTATAATTAAATATTTAGGAATTTTATAAAAAATTGTTAGAATATTTTGTGCATTGTAGATATGTAAGCAATTTTAACATAAATTTTAACAGCAAAACCATACGTGGACCCCCAAGGGTCATATGGACCCAGTTGAGAGCCACTGGTTTAAACAAACATTTAGATCATTTCAAATATGTTTGTTCATTCACAGCACTGTTTTCATGCACTCACTGTTATATTTTGTTTAGCCTGTGCCAATGTTGTGTGTGACCAGCTCAGGTTTTGATGCTGATTTACTATAAAGAAACAAATGCTTCCAGAGTCATTTTAAGGTTGTTTCTCTTGTAGATCATTGCTTAGGAGCTAGAAATGCAATCACTGTTCTGCTTGAAATGATTGTTGGTGTTTTTCAACAACCTATTGCCTAAAGCAAGAAAGGCTTTCCACAGCTAATTTAACTGTGAATGCATCCTTTGTACAGGTCAAATATGTCTCAAATATATTTGGACTGATCTAAATGCTTGTTTATATGCAACACTGTTTTCGCTTGCCCTCTACGATATCTTCAGTATTTCTTTTATTGTTTCCACTCATTTGATTGGAAGTGCCAATTTCTAGAGAGTAGTTTATTACATTGATGCCGGCACTTATTTTTATCAACTTTGGAAGTAATGGAAGACAAAGTGGACTTGGTGGGAGGTTTGAACTCAGAATGTAAAAGGAAATACCCAAATACCACAAGCTGTTTTTTTCTGATATGCTACCAATTCTGTCATCTATACAACATAGCCTTGGTGCAGTTAGGACCAATAACATATCAATAACACTTCAATTCTTGCTTGTATTTTCTTGTCCTTTTATATTTTTTTAATATTTTCTAAATATTGTTTTTATATATTTTTTAGCATCAAATAAAACTTTGGATTTTTTTGTTTTAAATTTTTGTTCCTAGGAAGCATCTTTTGAATATTTACAAAATGAAGGGGAACGAACATTACTCGAAGCTATGGATGCTCTTGAAGTTGCTTTCTCACATCCATTTGTAAGAATTGTTTGGTATTTGATTCAATTTTGAAATATATCACTCTAAGACAATATTTAATTAATTCTAGAAATTACTCATACACTTGGCATTAATTATACTTGTTGAAAAGAGCTTGTAATTTTAAAAAGTTTTTAAAATTTTCACTTTAGACTTCGATTAACTGATGCTTAACTGTGAAATCATATAACAGCTCTCTCTCTCTCTCTCTTTCTTTCTCCCTATTTCTCCTTCTCTCACTCTTTATTTCTCATTGTCCAAACTTGTACTTCTCTTTCAGTCTAAAAGAACTGACTGCAATCATATCTTTTTGAATTTTGTACCAACACTGACTCTGTCTGAACCTGGCAAGGTGAGAAATTGTTAAATGACTCCTTGATTTTTACTTTTGTTTCCTCTTTTGAAAGATGTGAATCCTATCATTAACAGGGTATGCACAAAAGTCTGCTTGTTTTTATGGTTATTTACCCCTAAGTAAGATCTATGATCTAATGCATTCCAACTGTGACTACCCCTTCTGTTTTTTTTTTTCTCCACACTAAACATATTGTATCTAGGACTGTTCTAAGTATATAGTGTTCGAAAGTGTATGAATAAGTAGAACTTTAGTGATTATTTTGGTTATATTTAGTTAGATATATATACAGTGTACACTTGCGTCAGAAATTAATTAGCACTTCTCAAATTTCTACATTAAATAGGTTAAATCAATTAACCTATGAGCTGTTCAAAACGTCTTACGCGATGAGAAAACTTAGTATGGTGTGATTTCGGTCCTTGCGAGGCGCTACCTATATCTATTAAACAAAGGAAGATTTGTCTGCATCCGCACTCCAAGTTGTTGCACTGCTATGTCAACATCATAAGGCTGTAGACTCTCAAACTGCTCTGCAAACAAAGTTACGTCATCGTTCTGCACAACAGTGAACTCGCAACAAAGCAATAGTTCGAGATATGGCCACTAGGTGACAGCACATACCTTGAGTGAAGAGCAAATCAAGGGTGCTAATTAATTTCTGACGGTAGTGTATATGATTGTGCATGTCTGGTCACTACAATAATTACCATGGAGCTAGCAGCCTCTGTTTTTACTTGTGGGTTTATAAGCCGTATTGGTAATACTCAAAGCTTTTCTAATAATCTAATCATTTACCAAAATGTGTGTACTGTGGGGCAATGTAAATATACATATATATGTGTAAAAAAAAAAAAAAATTATAAAATAACACGATTTTCCGTGACCGTTGCCAGTACCACCTGACTGGCTCTCGTGCCAGTGGCACATAAAAACACCCACTACACTCTCAGAGTGGTTGGCGTTAGGATGGGCATCCAGCTGTAGAAACTCTGCCAAATCAAGATTGGAGCCTGGTGCAGCCATCTGGTTCGCAAGTCCTCAGTCAAATCGTCCAACCCATGCTAGCATGGAAAGCGGACGTTAAACGGCGATGATGTGTGTGTGTGTGTGTGTGTGTGTGTGCGTGCGCACGTGTGTGTGCATGTACACAGATATGTGTATATCTGTGCATGAGCATATTTCTGTGTGTGCCAGTAGTGCAGCCCAAGCCAGCAGGGAACATAGACATTAAATGATTATAATGATGATACATATATATATTGTAGCTGGAAGATACAGTACGGAATATTGTAATGCGTTATGGTAGCAGACTGTGGAAACTACGTGTGATGCATTCAGAACTGAAGTTTATGATTCGGTGAGTAAATCTCCCTTAGACTTTCTTTTTTATCAGTGAATGAAAAATATTCTTTTCTACTCTTGGCACAAAGCCCAAAATTTTTGGGAAGGATGCCAGTCGACTAGATTGACCCCAGTATGCAACTGGTACTTAATTTATTGATCTATATTTAAGAGATAAGGAATTATATATATCATTTACATTTGACGGATAGTTGTCCTCATCTTTGTTGTTAACACAACGTTTGGGCTGATATTCCCTCCAGCCTTCATCAGGTGTCTTGGGGAAATTTCGAACCTGGGTTCTCATTCCTAAGGTATTTTTTCGATGTTATTATAATGATAATTATTATTATTATTCAAGTCACTGCCTGGAATTGAACTTGGAATCTTGGGGTTAGTAGTCCGCGCTCTTAACCACTACACCATATGCCCGTGGGCATATATCAGCCGAAACGCTGTTAACAACAAACAAGATAAGAACAAATATCTGTCAAATGTAAATAATGTTTATTTATTGACCCCAAAAGAGTGAAAGGCAAAGTCGACCTCAGTAGAATTTGAATTCAGAACGTAAAAACAGATGAAATACTGCTAAGCATTTCACCCGGCGTGCTAACGTTTCTGCCAGCTTGCCGCCTTGTTGTGAATGAAAAATATTAACATTGCGCTGTAGCTGCTCTTAATTAAAGAGTTCTTTAAATAAGTCCATGAAATAATGAGAAATCTATGTCAAAGAGAACTTAATAAAGGGATTTAGTCTTGAAACCAAGGAATAAGAGTTACTGAATAATACATATTCTGTATTGAAATACAGTGAACACAATCAAGCTACTTATGCATTTGAAGTTACTCTTCACATGTTACTTGTTTTATACTTTTTCTCTTTTAAAATTCAGACTAGTGATTCTCAACGTGGGGCATGCGCCCCATGGTGGTGTCTAGGAAAATTGTGATGGGGCACAAGATCCCAAATATTTTTTTTCTCTTTTTTTAGTGGGACATGGAATTGTGAAAATCTTTTTTTTTTTAGTCAGTAATGTACTTTTTTTTATACTCTGTACTTAAAAAAAGAGTTACTGGTAGATTCTTTTGTATTAAATAGTTGTGATAAAATATTAAAAATAAAGTTGTTTTTTTTTTTCAACCACCATTTTTATGGAAAGTTATTGTGGAGCCTGGGGGAAACATGGGTTGGGAAACACTGATTTAGACTGTTATCTCATAAAAAAAAAAAGACAGCTTTAATTTTAGAAAACCATAACGTAAAGAAATGTTATAATATTTTTCTCTTTTGAATTCCAGACTACATTCCAATGGTTCAAGCTTCCCGATTCGACTAAATGTGACCAATGAGAGTGGATATTATTTAGATATATCTCTTTACCGAGAGGTTACAGATGCAAAAACAGGTTTGGTAGGTATTACTAATTTAATCTGTGTTAATTCACTATGCATTAGCTAAACAAAATATGTTACTGAAATGCATTACTTGCCTGTACACTTTGTATGTTTTCTGGCTTTGGGAAATGTTTCTTTGCTTAAGGTTGCAAAACATCTGCACAGTTATTCTTAACTAACCAGTTTTACTGGAAGCATCCAAATTAGTCTTGTGGAACCCACTTCACAGTGACGTGAGAAGGGGAAAACATTGTCACACTTACATCGACAACTTGATTGCAGACACTGGCCTGGAATGTATCCAGGACATCAAGCCAATGATGGTGGACTGAGAAGTGTAGCAAGTAGACTTTGTTGCTGTGGCCCAGGTTGGAACCGGTCATAATAATAACAATAATGTGGAAAGCTGTGTGATGTGTTTAATCTTTTAGTATTCACACTGGCTATATCCAGCTCAAATATTCTATCTCTTTTATGTCCAAAGTGTCAGAACCTGGCTTCTTACATCTATCCTATAATGTCATTCTAAAAATATACAATCGCATCAATGCAATATCAGAGTTACAAGATAATGCATGTTTGATTCAAAACAATGCGAATAAATGAGCATTGCATGCTGTTCGTAATGATAACCATTGTCTGCTGGCAGTATTAAAAACAGACTGAAATGGTTGATGGATTTTGGTCAGAAGCTGAACATAATATATACAGCAGAATAATATATAAGTTCAGTACTGTTCTTTTGAAATACATCATATAATTTGGACTTCTGAAACCATGTGCAAAGTAGTTTGATACATTAGGTTGTCACAATAAACAACTTATAATACAGTTTTGTCTGCTGCTTTCTTAATTGTACCCATCAATAGCTGATTAACAACAATAATCAGAGACATAGAGAAGGATTAAAAAGACATCGCAGAAGACAATGGACCTTCATGAGTAACTGTGCAAGACATATTCTTCAAATTAGTTGACTGGAAAAGATAGAAATGAAAAGCTGCAGCAGAAAGTAGGGCAGGTGCCAGTGGAATAATGGATCCTGATGTATAAGTGGGGATGGGTGGGCCACATCTTAAGAAAATCAACACCTTACATTATACAATAGGCCTTGACTTAGAAATCACAAGAGAGAAGGGAAAGAGGAGCCCCTAAAAATAGCTGGAGGCAGAACTGGAGAAGTAGAGATCCAACTGGAGAAAAGTAGAAAAGACAACCAAGGACTGAGAATGTTGGGGAAACTTTGTTGATAAGCTTAGGGCTCCGTGGAAAGTCAAGGGCTTAAGTAAGTATCACACTAGCATGATAATTGGGGAATTATTTAAAACTGTGTTTATGTAGAAAAATTAAGTTATTAAAATGGCTGAGATGAAAAAAAAAATAGAATGAGTGTTTGAATAATGTTTACTGATAAACATAAATATATTGTATTCATTTTAGGTTATGTTCCAAGGATACGGCACCAAACAAGGACCATACCATGGCCTTTTGACAAGCACTCCTTACATGACAAAGGATCATTTACAGCTGAAACGCTTCCAAGCTCAGTCTAGTGGGACAACATATGTTTATGATTTCCCCGAGATGTTCCGACAGGTATAAATAACCCAATTGATATATCGTGTTTTGATAATTGAATTGCTGTTTATTGAATTAACTGTAAATTTAACGGTTGAAATTCAGTGTAAGATAATTGCACTCAATATATGCACACATAAATAATAATAATAACAACAACAACCACCACCACTTCCGCTGCTGCCAACACCACCACCACCACCACTTTAATGTCTACTTTCCCATGTTTGCATGGGTCAGATAAGGTAGATTTTCTGTGGACAGAGACCCTTCCTATGTCCGACCCTTACCAGTTTCCATGTGAGGTAATATTTATCCTGGCCCTTTGAACACATTTGCCTTAGTGGCTGTATATATTTTCACGGAGTATAGCTAATGAGTTATACTATTTGTGTGACATTCATTTGCAATTAGTGGTTGATATCATGGCAAGTGGGACACAAACACATGCACACACACTCACTTATGCACATGTCTGTGCATGCACACACACACACACACACATTCACACACAAAACATGCTTCTTTCAAATTCACTCACAAGGTTTTGGTCAGTCTGCAGCTCTAGCAGAGGAGACCTGCCCATGGTGCTGATGTAAAAATGGTCGTGGTAGTGTAAAAATGATAGTGGCAGCTGTTGTTGTTGTTGTTGTTGTTACATGACTATTATACCTGTTATTGCATTATGAAAATTACTTCTTATTTGCAGGCTCTCATGAAACTCTGGCAAGAATATTCTATGCAAGCTGGTGAAGCAGATCTCACTCTAATGTCTGATATGTTTATTTACATTGAACTTGTACTTGATAGCCACGGACAAATCTGTATGCAGAACCGATTACATGGCCAAAATGAAGTAAGTTATCTAGATAACATTTGATTGATTGATTGATTTTTGTAATAATTTTTGTATTGTGATTCATTAAATGAAAATAAATTTCATTGAAATTTATTGAACACATTTTTTTTGTGCTTAAATTCACTTTTATAACTGAAACAAATGTATTCATTTCTAAATAACCCAAAGTATACTAGTGTGGAAAAATAGGTACCAAAATATGTATTTGTATGTGTTCATGTTAATCCATGCGAACATGGAAAGTTACAGTTTGTTTGTTATGTACCCCCCTGTTTCACTGTTAGTTGTAGGATGAACATTAACTGTAAAAAACAATTGCTTCAATATTTTGTGCTCATCCATATTTCCAAAGCTATTTTACCCTTGTTAGTATAGAGAAATATATGTAAAATTGAGAAGAAAATAGTTTGTGTATATCTTTCTCACTATCATTTTTTATTTTATTTACTTAGGTTGGTATGGTTGCTTGGAAAATGACTTTGAAAACACCTGAGTTTCAAAATGGCCGAGATATTATTGTCATTGCAAATGATATCACACATAAAATAGGTTCCTTCGGACCTCAAGAAGATCTGTTGTTCAAAGTATGTTTTTTATTTATTTATTCAGATGTTGATTATTTGTATTTACATCTCTATATATAAATGGCAGTTTGTCTGTGTGTGTTTCTGTGTGTCTGTTAGGTTGTACCCTCACCCTGACCACGGCTTTCAACCGATTCTGATGAAACTTGACACACACATAGCCCAATGTCATAATTCAAAACTAACGCAGCGAAAATTTTGAAAAGTTCCCCCAGTTCTGAAAAAAATCGATAAATTCGACATGGGGTCGAGAATCAGAAACACAACCCACAGACTGTCTAGGGGACGCAACTCGACCTTTTTAACTAAAAAAAAAAATTTACCATCATTTTTTTTCCATTTTTTGGCTATAACTCTCTAAAACTGCTTTACAGTTATTTCCCTTACAAACCCGAGCAACGCCGGGCGATACTGCTAGTTTAATATATAAGTATCCATAAATGAATAGCTTAAAAAAATAATATAAGCCACTTTATTTGGCTTGTCAGAATTTGAAATCTATTTTTATAGGAATAAAAATATTTAAAGAACCACTGGGTGGTCGAGGAGCTAGTTATACTGTCTTAAAAAACAAAATATCTCATTGATATTGGTTTGTGCTCTCAAGATAAAATCTGCTGTCACTTCTGTTTCAGTTGAGTGAAAAAATACTCAAAAAGTAATTTTTACCTCACTTATTTATTCATTTTTTTTTCATCCTAAAAACTCCATCCATTTTGAATGTTAAAAATAGATTCTCAAGAAAGTGATACTCCTCAATCGTTGTTTTATGTTATTTTTGCTTCTGTCTTCATCAAAATACTACTGCTTTAATCTGTCTGTTTTAGGGTGCATCTGAACTGGCTCGCAAATTAAAATTACCCCGTATTTACCTGGCAGCAAACAGTGGTGCTAGAATTGGTCTAGCAGAAGAGATTAAGCATTTGTTCCGTGTGGCCTGGGTTGATCAAATCGATCCTAATAAAGTAAGTATTGCCGTAGCCTTATAAAAGAACAATGGTTTCCAGAAAAACAGACTTATACTTTCCCATTAATACTATGTAATGTTATTTTGATATTCCTTATTGCTTTTTACAACATTTTTGCTTCACCTGATGGCATCTAATTTCAGTCTGTTAGTACATTTTTGTTTTTGTGTTTTCATTGGACACTTTTTTCCTTGTTACACACAAGGAGGTGCTGGAAAAATTCCTGGATTTGGGTAAAAGAAAATATCGGAGAATCAGTTAATGATGATTTTATTCACCATATTCCCCTCTCAGATTCACACACTTATTGCAGTGGTCCTTCAGTTTTTGTAAGTTCTGTAACGAAATTGAGAAGCTTGGGCCTCCAACCTGGCCTTTTGCAATACCTTTAAAGCCAGGAACTTTTCAGCACCCCCTCGTGTCTTCCCTATTTCATGATGTTGCTTTCCCCCATCAGTTTTTTTTTTATTCTGTAAACTGATTTGTCTTTACTCTCCTTGTCTTTCATCATAAACAATTTATCTGTTGATTCATCTACTCTCTGATTTTATTTATCATCTGTCTTTAGGGTTTCAAATATCTTTATCTCCGACCTGATGATTTCAAGAAAGTTAGTGCTGCCAATTCTGTCCGAGCTGAACTGATAGATGATGATGGAGAAGCACGTTATAAGATTACTGATATCATAGGTAAAAAAAAATAGATCATTTATGTTTGTAATTTATGTAATTACTGATCGTATAGAATACAGTAAATTGAATTTTAGACAGATATTTTAGAGAATTATTACTCTTCTTTTTTTTTTTTTTTCAACATCCATTGTCTATGCTGGCATGGGTTGGATGGTTTAACAGAAGCTGACCAACTTGAGGGGCTGTTCAGGCTCCCTATTTGTTTTAGCATAGTTTCTATGGCTTCGTCATTTAACATCTGCTTTCCATGCTGGCATGGGTTGGATGGTTTGACCTGGAGCTGACTAGCAGGGAGCTGTCCAGACTCCACCTGTCTATTAGGGCATAGTTTCTATGGCTTGATGCCCTTCCTAGCATCAACCACTTCACACTATACTGGGTGCTTTTTACATGTCACCGGTACAAGTGTATCTACATAGCACAGGCATGGGTATGTCAACACAGTACCAGCATGTTTACGATAATGCAACACTGGCACAGGTGCTTTTTAAGTGGCTCCAGCACCTGAAAGGACAAACCTGTTTGTGTGGAAGACAGCGATTTTACTTAGCTCGATGTGTCTTACCAAGTACAGAAGATTACCACATCTCCCAGTCCCTTGTCATTTCCTCAGTGATGCTCAACATCCAAAGATCCTTTCTCACTACTTCATCCCATGTCTTCCTTGGTCTACCCCTTCTGCAGGTACCCTTCAATTAGAGCTCGGCACTTCTTTATGCAAATGTCCTCATCCATATGAACGTGTATAAAAAAACTCCATGAGGTGAGAGTTAGAAAATAGTAAGGAGTGATTTGAGCATGGCCTGTTACATGTGACCAGCAAAAATTTTTTTAAAGGTTGAGTACGAGTTGAGAAAAATTACTGGGTATTGAAGGAATTTCCAGTGTATATTCATGAGAGACAAATCTGTAGAGATAGACTTATTAAGGCTTGGGATAAAGTAGATAGATTGGTTGATGAAAATGTTGGATCTCATCAGGGAAATGATTCAGGATTAGTATACATAGAAATATATGGTGTTGCAGAAAAAATGCTTGAAGCATAATACCAAATTTGAAAGAAAAGATGTCAAATGATACTGATGATGATGTTGAGTATAACAAAGTATGACATTGAGCTCATATTTATGAGCTCAATGTCATGAATAAATAAATTGATGGCATTTGGTTATGTAAAGTAATGAATTGCTCATATTTTCTTAACCAAATGATAATTTGGTATGGTTTAGGACTTCACTGAAACTATATTGTCTTTCAGTATACAACTCCTTGATCCTGTAGTTAACAACTATTTCATTTTGTCTGTAACTCCTATTGATAATGTAATTTTTCTTCAGAGGTTTTTTAATGATTAAGAATGAAAATAAAAGGAAGATGGTCTTATATTTAATTATTTTGATGGATTGAAAATAATTGTATATTGTTAATTAAGCAAACATGTAACGAGTCATTCAAGTGTCATGTCTATTATGAAAGAAGCGATTAATTTCTGTTTATGGTTTGCATGTAAATAACTATTATGATCATATGACATTTAATATCAAATGATTTCTTTAATCAAAGACCAATAAAAGAAAAGCTTTACACATAGAATGAAAGGTCTTAAATTTATAGGAGGAAGGAACTAACTTTGATCCACACTTTCCTCAAGATCATTGTTGATGTAAGTGAAGTGAAAGGCTTTATCTAGGAATTGAAACCAGATACACATTTAGCTCATTATCTGTTTATTGCTTCATTATAGTACTCACTTCAGTAGAGTGCTCACTGTCGTAAATAGACATTGAATTAGCAGAGTTGTTTGAGTATAAAATATAATGTTTTGTGGTATTTGTTTCAACTCACGACACTCAGAGTTCAAATCTCACTGAGTTCAACTCTGCCTTTCATCCTTTTGGGTTTGAGAAAAAAATGTACCACTCCAGGGCTGTGGCTTGGAACTGTTGCAGCATCTGATGTTAGAACTTTGCAATATCTGTTCTGCTTCTTTGTGTTCTGATGTCTACATCAGGTGCAGGAGTGGCTGTGAGGTAAGTAGCTTGCTTACCAACCACATGGTTCCGGGTTCAGTCCCACTGCATGGCTGGCATCTTGGGCAAGTGTCTTCTGCTATAGCCCCGGGCCGACCAATGCCTTGTGAGTGGATTTGGTAGACGGAAACTGAAAGAAGCCTGTCGTATATGTGTATATATATGTATGTGTATGTGTATGTTTGTGTATCTGTGTTTGTCCCTCTAGCATTGCTTGACAACCGATGCTGGTGTGGTTTTGTCCCCGTCACTTAGAGGTTCGGCAAAAGAGACCGATAGAATAAGTACTGGGCTTACAAAGAATAAGACCCGGGGTCGATTTGCTCGACTAAAGGTAGTGCTCCAGCATGGCTGCAGTCAAATGACTGAAACAAGTAAAAGAGTAACCTTTGATGACTGTAGTGCTAAGTTTTTTGGCCTTGCCTTTCTCTGACCTCTTGAGGAGGATTGTAGACTCTGAAGAAAAACTGATTTGTTTCATGATGAGTCATCCAAGCTATGGTAACTTGTTAAAGCTATTGATTGGAGTCCATAGTTCAATAAATCAATACTATTCCATTATATAACTTACTTCAGAAATGTGGACAATCAAAAATTTCTTAATATTTTTTTCAGTTGTTTTCTGACAAATGATGAATAAATAATTAAGGAAGTCTAAAATTAAGAAATTAATGTTAAAATGTTTTCTGATTCAGGTAAAGAAGATGGAATCGGTGTTGAAAACTTGAGGGGTTCTGGTATGATTGCAGGAGAGACGTCTCAAGCTTATGATGAAATTGTTACAATAAGTTTGGTAAGTGTTGTTGCATATTGTATTTAAAAATTCTGTTACTATAATAAAAATAAGAACCATTTTTTCCTGTGGAATAATTGTCTTTATTCAATTCTTTGGAATCGGCTAAAGCTAATTTTGGTAAGGAAAAGCTATTGGGTTGTCCGGAAAGTTTGTGTCGATTTTTAAAGGAAAGAAAAAGGTCAATAAATACTTGCCATTACATTCTTAATCAACCAAATATGAAACATTTTGTTGCACAATGCGTCTCACTCTTTCCTTTAACTTGAAAATACCCTCTTCCCAGAATTATGGTGGTTTTATGACAAAGAATTCATCAAGGTATCTTTTTATGTCATCCAAGGAATTGAAATTTTTACCATTAAGACTATTCTGCAGAGACCTGAATAAGTGGAAATCCAAAGGAGCAATATCTAATGAATATGAAGGGTGGGGTAACTCATCCCAGCCAAACTGCAGCAATTTTTGTTTGGTTCCCAAAGCATCAAGTGCCGAAAATGAACTTACTTATCTTCCATTTTAAAGGGTTACAAAATTAACACAGGTTATAGGAACATAAACCTTCTTCCACGAAAAGATAGCTTAAACTGTGCTCTAAATGGAAGTGTAGTCAAATCTTATTTTATGGACTCAACCATGTTTTAAAATAAGTCGAAATGTAAGCTACTATAAATCGGCACGAACTTTCCGGACAGCCCAATATAATGTAATATGTTCTGGTTGAATAGACGGCAGGCTACTTGTACAGCATCAAGACACAATGACTACATATCAAGTAGATAAATCTACAACACAACTTTTTGCACTCACTTTTTTCACATAACTCACAATTAAACATAGCAAGACTCCATAATCTTTGAATGACAACAACATTTATGACATAACTTGTATGGCAACCACACACATATATAACATATTTGTGAAAGTAAGAGCTTAGTGCTGTAACAGAATTGCTCACCTAAAACCCAGTATGTGTCTGTGTGGGGGTCCAGTAGCTGTTTGTAGCTGGTGGTGACTTGTGGTTTGCAAGTGTCTTATGACAAATCTCCATCTTGTTTGAAACTTAAGATACATCAGTCCTAATATTCAGTGCATTCTTTGGTCAGCACCACTACTGTGAATGTCAACATTTGAAGGAAAGTTATGCTGCTTTAGAGCATACTACTCCAAATATTGTATGTTTGAGGCTGGAAACTGCCTGCCTAAAGTGAATTTCCAGTGAAACTTCTTTCACCATGGCTTCACATTTAGTATTAGCTTGGTGACGGTTAAACAGTAAGGTGGCGAGCTGGCAGAATCATTAGCACACCAGGCAAAATGCTTAGCGGTATTTCGTCTGCTGCTATGTTCTGAGTTCAAATTCCGCCGAGGTTGACTTTGCCTTTCATCCTTTCGGGGTCGATTAAATAAGTACCAGTTACGCACTGGTGTCGATATAATCGATTTAATCCGTTTGTCTGTCCTTGCTTGTCTCCTCTATGTTTAGCCCCTTGTGGGTAATAAAGATATTTTTAAGGTGGCAAGCTGGCAGAAATGTTAGCACGCCGGGCGAAATGCTTAGCGGTATTTCGTCTGTCGTTACGTTGTGAGTTCAAATTCCGCCGAGGTCGACTTTGCCTTTCATCCTTTCGGGGTCGATTAAATAAGTACCAGTTACGCACTGGGGTCAATGTAATCGACTTAATACCTATGTCTGTCCTTGTTTGTCCCCTCTATGTTTAGCCCCTTGTGGGTAATAAAGAAATAGGTATTTCGTCTGCTGCTATGTTCTGAGTTCAAATTCCGCCGAGGTTGACTTTGCCTTTCATCCTTTCGGGGTCGATTAAATAAGTACCAGATACGCACTGGGGTCGATATAATCGATTTAATCCATTTGTCTGTCCTTGTTTGTCCTCTCTGTGTTTAGCCCCTTGTGGGTAGTAAAGAAATAGGTTAAACAGTAAGATGTCCTTTGTGTGCCTCTCCGTTATTATACCATTTCCATTATTATTGTTGTTTTGCCCTTATAACATACATCATCATCACCATACATTTTTTGACATCCCCTTTTACATGCCTGCATGAGGCAGATTTTCTATGGCCAGATGTCCTTCCTGCCACCAACTCTTGTTACCATGCAGAGTAATATTTCTCTGTGGCCGGACAGGTTTTTGCTGAATATTGGAAGTGGATGACACTCATTTGCAACAATTCCACAATATTTACATGGTGATGCAAACATACTCACACTAGCAGGTGCGCATGCACACACACACATATACACACATGTGCACACACGACCTGTTTCTTTCAGTTTCTATCTATAATATTCACTCATAAAGCTTTGGTTGGCCTAGAACTATAGCAGAAAGTGCCATGCTGTGAGGCTGAACCTGAAACTGAAACTATATGGTTGGAAGATAACTTTTTAACCACACAGCTATTCATGTGTTATACATGACAGCTAAAATGTATATTTCATATTTCTGGTGTAAGTGAAGAACTCAATCATTCTGAAGTGTATCTCTTTTTTCGTCTTCTTTTCAGGTGACTTGTCGAGCTATTGGCATTGGTGCTTATCTTGTGAGACTTGGCCAAAGAATTATTCAAGTAGAGAACTCGCATATCATTTTAACTGGTGCTGGTGCTCTGAATAAAGTAAGTCCATACTCCGTTTTTGAATTATATTTCAGCTGAACTTGTATGTTGTTGTTGTTGCTGTTGTTTATTAACCTTGATCTGCCCTGACCAGACAAACATATGGTCAAAGTCATTCCAACCATGACTAACTTCTTTAATAAGACATACTGTACTATTATCCAGTTTTTGTTTTATAATGAGAGGTTGTGATTTGAGATGTATTTAGTTTCTATTTCTAGCAAGCTGGGAGATTGCATAGAGACTCCTTGATTAGCTCATAGTATTACATATTTGAATCATTTAAATCACTTGGATATAGCTATTTTAAGAGGTAGTAAGCAGCAATATAAAATGATTTAGCTGTTAAATTTTCAAGTTAACAAAATAGTGCAATCAGTAATTGTAGAGAGTCAATTGTGTTTGTCTCACTTTTACTATGAAATATCTTGACCCTTTTGATACTCAGATACCTATAAGATGTACACACCCACCCACACACTCACACACATACACACACACATTAAAAGTATGTTGGTGTGTGTGTATATATATATATATCATCGTCGTCATCGTTTAACATCTGCTTTCAGTGCTGGCATGAGTTGGATGGTTTGACTGAGAACTGGCAAGCCAGGAAGCTGCACCAGACACGAATCTGATTTGGCTAGGTTTCTACAGCTGGATGCCATCCCTAATGCCAACTACTCTGAGAGTGTAGTGGGTGCTTTTTACATGCCAGCAGCATGGGTGCCAGTCAGGCGGCACTGGCATGGGCTATGATTGAATGATGCTTATTTATATAATATATATATATATATATATATATATATATAACAAGTGAAAAATAGAGTACAATGTATATTGTTTATATTAGTCTGGTGTCCTCATCTTGACTGCTTTCACTACATTTCGGCTGTTGTATGCTCCAGCCTTCTTCAGGTGTCTTGTGTTGACCTCAGCTGTTTTGGAATTTTGGACCTAATCTTTTATTTGATCTATGGAGGGTGCACTGTTCACATATAAAATAGTTAGTATAAGACATTTACTGCATGGTTTACAGCTGTTTCCATAACGTTTGGGTGACAGATCATAAAATAAGTTGGAAAACACGGAAGAGAGCAATGATACTGTCTTATTGATTATGTTATATTGATTATATAATAAGAAACCCTTAGTCATCTAGTCATATTTTTTCACAAGTGTTATGACTGTAAACTGTGGAGTAAATGTAATAGCAAACAACTCCAGTCTTCACTAACTATTTCATACTCCACAACTGAAGGTAACCCTCTAGATTTTAAATATATATATATGGTGGCACGTAAAAAGCACCCACTACACTCACGGAGTGGTTGGCGTTAGGAAGGGCATCCAGCCGTAGAAACACTGCCAGATTTGACTGGGCCTGATGAAGCCTTCTGGCTTCACAGACCCCAGTAGAACCGTCCAACCCATGCTAGCATGGAAAACGGACGCTAAACGATGATGATGATGATGATGATATATATATATAAAGTTAATCCAAACATGAAAACACAACAACGCGAGGACGTGGAACAAGTATAGTGTTATTGGATGCTCAGGAAAGGAAGGAAAGAAGGAGGATTTGACGTTATGAGCGGAGCTCTTCGTTAGAAACATAGGAAAAAGAAAGATCCAAGGGAGGGAAGACAGAGGAAAAAAATCGCCAATGGTACACATGCGGTCACATTTTGAATGAATATATTATATACATACACACACACGCACACACTCATACACACACATACACACATGTTAGTATTGAACAATAAGAATGAGTGCTCAACACCACATTAGTGGATAAACATTCTTTATTTGTGTGGGTTAACCAGGCTACAGTTAGTTTCATGTTAAGAGAGGTATATCTTTTCACAATTTTCAAGCCTATTGCATGGGATGTTGGTGTTGGTTTCCATCTTTGAAGAGATATACCTCTCTTTGCATGAAACCAATGGTAGCCTGGTTAACCCACAAATAAAGTATACATGCACACACAAGGGGGTACTGAAAAGTTCTTGGGTTTTAGGGCATCGTGAAAGGCCCAACCTTCCGAACCCTTTTACAGGGCTTAGAAAAACTGAAGTACCGCTGCAATGTGAGTGTGAATCTGTGAAGGGAATATGGTGAATGAAATCATAATTTACTGATCCTTCTGTATTTTCTTTTACCCAAAGCCAGGAACTTTTCAGCACACTCTCGTGTGTGTATGTGTGTGTGTTTGTATATACTTTCTCATAGTGAGTTTAGTGTTGCACCTTTACAGTTATTTTTGTCTTGTTTATATTCCTCTGGTGCCATACATATATATTCATTATCTTTCTAAAGATATTTGGTTATTGGAAGAAATTTATCAGATTCATTGTTAGGAATTACTTGAACTTTCTGATAGTTTAGAAAATAATTTTTTTTTAAAACTTTAGTATTTTTGAATCTCCATCTTAAAATGTCATCTTTTTCAAAATTTTATTTTCCATCTTCTTTTTATAGGTGCTTGGCCGAGAAGTGTATACAAGCAACACTCAGTTGGGTGGTATCCAAATCATGCACAATAATGGTGTTTCCCATGATGTGGCCTCAGATGATTTTGAGGGAGTTTACAAAATATTACAGTGGCTCTCTTACATGCCTAAGGTAAATCAATATTAACTGTTTAACATTCAGATTACTTAGTCAAATGCAATGCTTTTTTATTCACATTGGCTTCAAGATTTCAATGACTTAATTGTATATTTTTAGACTGACATTGCAGAGTAGGTGTGAGAGGCTGGATGTGGCCAGTATGAACATTAAACAGGTGGAACATTTTGGCCAGATATGGCTAGTGCTAAAGGGTTAAATATCGAATCAAAACTATAACATCAAATCCATATATGAAAAGCACCCAGTACACTCTGTAAAATGGTTAGCATTCGGAAGGGCATCCAGCTGTAGAAACCATGCCAAAACAGACATGGAGTCTGAACAGCCCTTCAGCTACTTAGCTCCTGTCAAACCATCCAACCCATGCCAGCATGGAAAAACAGATGTTAAATGATAATCATGATATTAAATACATGTTTATGTTTTCTAAAGTGCGCATGGATACAAAAGTAAATGTATTCTTTGTTCAGTCTTGATGAATCCGCAAAATCTCTGAGGTTAGGTCAATTATGAGCTCCAGGATTCATGTTTAATCCAGTTTCCATGATGCATAAATGACTGAGATTACAACACTCCTTTGCCCTTGAACAGGACTCTAGTCCTTTGCAGTGTTAACTTCCTAGTTATTACTGGAACTCATTTACAATTGTGGCGTCTGAAGCAGTATGAAATGGAGTGTCTTGCTGAAGAATGCAATGCGGTGCTTGGTTCAGGAATCAAAACCATGGTCTTACAGTTGTGTTTACTTTACTCTCACCACTAGACCAAGTTCCTTCATTCAAAATCTCTATTGAAACTCTTTTTTAAAATCTCTGCGTGAATCCTATGCATATGTATTTTCATGGCAATTTGGGTAAAATTGACATATTTGCTATTGTTGAAGCAAATAAAGTATTTTCTAGTACAAAGAAGCTTAGCTTTTGGGATACAGAGTTGTTGGAGTGTAGGATACTATATCTAGCAAACTTAGAACAGATAAGTAATTTTGGTGATTTGCTGTGCTTGAAAAGACACGTCAAGTTAAGTGAAATTGTAGTCATGGCCAGTGCTGGTGACACATTAAAGGCACATGTGCTGGGGATACATAAGAGGCACCTGTGCTGGTGATACATTAATGGCACTTATGCTGGTGATACATTAATGGCACTTATGCTGGTGACAGTTAAAAGGCACATGTGCCAGTGACGCATGAGAGGTACCTGTGTTGGTAACATGTTAACAGCACCTATGCTGGTGACACATAAGAGGCACCTAGTACACTCTGTGGAGTGGATGGCATTTGAAAAGGCATCCAGCTATAGAAATCAAGCCAAAACAGACTGGAGTCTGGTGCAGCTCTCTGGCTTATCAGCTCTGGTCAAACCATCTTACTCATGCTACTATGGAAAACAGGTGCTAAATGATGATGATGATGAGGAGGAAGAGGAATTATGATAAAATGAAAATATAGGAAATTACAAAGATAGATATTAGTGTTGATTACTTTTTTACTCCTTTACTTGTTTCAGTCATTTGATTGTGGCCATGCTGGAGCATCGCCTTTAGTTGAGCAAATTGATCCCAGGACTTATTCTTTGTAAGCCCAGTACTTATTCTATCGGTCTCTTTTGCCGAACCGCTAAGTTACGGGGATGTAAACACAAGCATCAGTTGTCAAGCGATGTTGGGGGACAAACACAGACACACACACACACACACATATATATATATAAATAAATGGAGTTTAACGCAGGTATAATTCAAATATTTTTCCCATGTTTATTGTTAACAAGGGAAAAATACAATCATCTATTTATATATATATATATATGCATATACATACAATAGGCTTCTTTCAGTTTCTGTCTACCAAATCCACTCACAAGGCTTTGGTTGGCCCGAGGCTATAGTAAAAGACACTTGCCCAAGGTGCCACGCAGTGGGACTAAACCTGGAACCATGTAGTTCGTAAGCAAGCTACTTACCACACAGCCACTCTTATGCCTACTACACAGCCACTCCTATGCCTAAAAGGTTTACTAATCAGTCATATACTCTCCTGGATTCTGTTCTCTATGTTACTGATCTGTGATTATACAACAGAAATACAGAGGACTAATCTAAAAGAACAACATTCAGGACTCTCTAATGTCATAAAGCACATGTTTTAACAAATCACGAATTATGCAAATGCTTGATATTGTAAATCCAGCAGATCTGTGTTAATTTCATTAGAAAAGGGATATATTTGGTTATATTAAACCTATTGCATCTTGTAGCTTTTACACTAAACGTTAATTTTGTCTAAATCCTTCAGCTTTGTTATCTAGGCCTTACTGTTACATGATTTGTTTTAATGAATTTAGTTTTTGCTGTAGGCATGGCTGTGTGGTTAAGAAGCTCACTTTGCAACCATGTGGTTTCAGGTTCAGTCCCATTGCATGGTACCTCGAGCAAGTGTCTTCTAGAAAAGCCACAAGCTGCACAATGCCTTGTGAGTGGTTTTGGTAGATGGAAACTAATGTGTGTGTGTGTGTGTGTTGTGTAAATTTAATGTACAATATATGGATGTGTTATTCACAAAAAGCTCCTTTACTGAATCAGGCTACAAATCCTAGTAAACCAAAACAAAACATCCTATGCCTCCTTTCTTTATATTTCAAATATATATGTGTATGTGTGTGTATTTGTCCCTGTAACTTAGTAGTTGACAACAGGGATTGATAAAATAAGTACTACTTATGAGAGAAAAAAAAGTACAGGGGTAGATTTGTTCCACTAACCCCTTCAAGGATGTGTTCCAGCATTGTTGCAGTCCTTCGACTGAAACAAATAAAAGATGTTATTAGTTACTGTGTCCCTTAGAACATTTTGACTTGAAAATGTTGGAAAAATTTGTTATAAAATATAATACCATGATTTTGATTAAATCTCAGTTAATTTCCTATTTTATTTAGTTTCACGGTGGACCACTGCCAATTGTTCGTCCTCTTGATCCAGTTGATCGTACCATTGAATTTATTCCAAGTAAAACCTGTTACAATCCTCGTATGATGCTTTGCGGCAAGAAAGACACAAGTAAGTTCATTTTTTACTTTTTTCATGTATTTACAGTTCTCAGATAGTCTCAGTAATATAAAATCTGTTATCTGGAATCATTCTTCAAAGAAATTAGATGTCATCGTCATTATGATCGTTTACATCAGCTATCCATGCTGGCATGGGTTGGACAGTTTGACATGGAACTGGCTAACAAAGCTGTCCAGACTGATTATCTATTGTTGTATGGTTTCTACGGCTGGATGCCCTTCCTGACACCAACCTCTTAACAGAGTGTACTGGGTGCTTTTTACGTGCCGCCATCATGGTTGTAGAGTGGCTAACCAGCTTTCGTGCCAGTGGCACATAAAAGACACCATTCGAGTGTGATTGTTACCAGTGCCACCTTACTGGCACTTGAGCCCCATGCTAGTAGGGTGCTAAGAGCACCATCTGAGCGTGATCATTGCCAGAGCGGCCAACTGGCCTCCGTGCCGGTGGTATGTAAAAGGCACCATTTGAGCGTGATCCTTACCAGCATTGCCTTACCGGCACCTGTGCCAGTGGCATGTGTAAAAAGATTCAAGTGAGGTCGTTGCCAGTACCGCTTGACTGGCCCTGTGCTGGTGGCATGTAAAAGCACCCGCTACACTCTTGGAGTGGTTGGCGTTAGGAAGGGCATCCGGCTGTAGAAACTCTGCCAGATCTAGATCGAAGCCTGGTGCAGCCATCTGATTCACCAACCCTCAGTCAAATCGTCCAACCCATGCTAGCATGGAAAGCGGATGTTAAACGATGATGATGATGATCATCATCATTTAATGTCCATATTCCCTGGTGGTTAGGTGATTTGATAAGACTCAGTGGGTTCAGGAACTGTGCTATACTCTGATGTCTGCTTTGGTATGGTTTCTATGGATGGATGCCCTTCCTAACACCAGCCACTTTTTAGCATGCACTGGGTACTTTTTTTACATACCACCAGTACTATTGAGGTTGCCTTGCAGCATCCAGGACTTCAAATCTGAGGGAGTTAAAGTATGAGAGATAGGGTTGGGACAGAGCAGGTTCTTGTAGAAAAGTGACACAGTTGCTTACATTTATTATAGGAGGGAAAGAATGATCATGATCAGCTAGTGTTGCAATAAGATAGATAAGAAGGTTGAGATGAGGTCCAGGTGGCCTTTCAAGATATGTGGTAAGTAGAAGTGGGTAAATGGGGTGTTCGCAAGATTGCATAAGGAGCAGGAGTTATGGGGGGGAAATATATATTTATTTATTGTTATAGTTGTATCCCTAAAACTAATTTCATATCTAAATAACAACTGAGTTAATGTGTAGCTTGTAAGTGTTATAATTATTTTCTTCAATAACTGAAATAGTTCCTTTCAGAAAGCGTTCATGATGCCACATTAATATTTTTGAAAAAACAAAGGGAAAGGACAATGATCCTTTTTGAGTCATTTAGACTCACAGGGCAGGTTTCCATGACATATATGGTGCTGGTGTCATATAAAAAGCATCCAGTCTGCACTGTAAAGTGGTTGGCGTTTGGAAGGGCTCCAGCTGTAAAAAAAAAAAAAAAACTATGCCAAGACCAACTTCACCTGTGCTGGTGCCATGTAAAAAGCACTCAGTCCACTTTGCTGGGTGGTTGATGTTAGGAATGGCATTCAGCTGTGAAAACAATGTCAAAACAGACAGCAAAGCATGGTGCAATCTTTGCTTAGTTAGCTCCTGTCAAACCATCCAACCCATGCCAGCATGGCTAGCAGACATTAATTGATAATGATGATATTCCTCCCTGGATGGGATGCTTGTCTATTGCAAGATTTCTTGTTTTCACCAGTTGAATGAACTGGAGCAACATGAAATGAAGTGTTTTGCTCAAGAAAATTATGCATTGCCTGGTGCAGGAATTGAAACCATAATTTTACAGTCACGAATTCAACACTCCACACATTAACATGTTATAATTTTTATAATCTATAGTGTTGTATATGGCTATTGCTGTCACATTGTTATTACAAGCAATGAATAAATTTAAAATGAATCAAATGACCTAATTTCTTTTGTAGATGGTGACTGGATCAGCGGCTTCTTTGATCGTGATTCCTTCATGGAGATAATGCGTCCCTGGGCACAGACAGTTATTTGTGGACGTGCACGGTAAGAACTTAGTTTTGTCTTACCAACTTTTTAAAACTTATCACATCATCTTTAACTATTAGGCCATCCAGAAGCTTATAAATTAATTAAATATGTCAACATATATTAACTATGTAATAACTTTGAATTAAATTGTCATAGCAGATGTGCTACATCTGTTATCATTTGTCATTGTCATCAACATTTAATGTCTGTTTTCCATGCTGGCATGGGTTGGATGGCTTGACAGAAACTAGCAAGACCAGGAACTGCATTAGGTTCCATAGTCTGTTTGGTTTCTATGTCTGGATGCCCTTCCTAATGCCAACCACTTCACAGAATGTACTGAGTGCTTTTTATGTGGCACCATCACCAGTGCTTTTTGTAAGTGGCACCAGTGCTTTTTGCATGCCATCTTGGTTTTAGGATTTCAATTCCGCTCAGCACCGCCTGATTGTAAAAGCACCAACCGATCCTGGCCGTTTGCCATCCTCCCCTGACCCCTGTGCCGTTGGCACATAAAAAGAACCCACTACACTCACGGAGTGGTTGGCGTTAGGAAGGGCATCCAGCTGTAGAAACACTGCCAGATCAGACTGGAGCCTGGTGCAGCCTCCGGGCCTCCCAGACCCCGGTTGAACCGTCCAACCCATGCTAACATGGAAAATAGACATTAAATGATGATGTGATGGATGAGTCTTCTCGAGTACAGCAGTGCACTGCATAACTCAGTTCTCTGTCATCTCTTTACAAATGATCAAATTTTTGCATTGGAAAGAAGGATTTGTCTAGAAGAAATAGATTTGTTCCTTGTAATATGTGTGTGTGCGCACGTGCATGTCTGTGTGTGTGTGTTCGTGTGTGTGTGTGTTCGTGTGTGTGCATGCGCATGCATAGAGAGATACGTTTTTGTGTATGTGTATTGGAGAAAGAGAAGGTGTATGTATATGTTTGGATGAGTGGACAAATAACTGGGTCATGATTATTTTTTTCATATCTGACACATTGATTTTTGCCTACCTTAATTTACCAATCTGTTGGGAATATGTATCATTCCTTCTAGCAGTTTGACTGCAATAGTTTGGTGTTCAATCCAAAGGGTGATTTCTTTCATGAGATTACAATGTGTAAAGCCAAACACCGGACTTATAGCCTACATTAGTAGATAAAATGAAACAAACAGAGAGAGAGAGAGAGAGAGAGAGGAGAGAGAGAGAGAGAGAGAGAGAGAGATAACATGGTTGCATGGTAAAGAAGTTTACTTCCCAATCAACTGGTTTAGGGTTCAGTTTCACTGTGTGGCACCTTGGACAAGAGTCTTGGACTATAGCCATGGTTGATTAAAGCCTTTTAATTGAATTTAGGAGAAGCCCATTGTGAGTGTGTATATAAATGTATATACATGTGTATGGGACATATATAT
Organism: Octopus sinensis; assembly: GCF_006345805.1. Taxonomy (NCBI): domain Eukaryota; kingdom Metazoa; phylum Mollusca; class Cephalopoda; order Octopoda; family Octopodidae; genus Octopus; species Octopus sinensis. The sequence goes on along the minus strand of NC_042998.1, from coordinate 49,118,194 downwards.
ATGTGTATGTTTATATGTCCTGACATTGCATTGTAGTTGTAACAAGCATCACTGCCATACAAGCGGTGTTTTTTGTTTCCTATCTTCTGTCTGGCTTTGGGAAACTTTACCATGCTTGGAAACAGGTGAGAGTTGGTGACAGGAAGGGCGTCCGGCCATAAGAAAATCTGCCTCAACAAATTCCATGTGACACATGCAAGCATGGAAAGTTGGATTTAGAATGGCGATGCTGGTGATATACTTATACGTATATGCATAAATTCACAGATGAGACAGGAGAGTGGATAAGGTAATGAATAATATGCTTATGAACCATGGGTTCTAATCCAGTGCTAGTGTTTTATTCTTGGGATGGTCATTTTATTCTACTTCCCCTTATTTTTTTATCTACCTGTATGAGATCACTTTGTTTCAGAATTATACAAGAGTCCTGTAGTAGAGTTAGCAGTTTACCTTATATTGTCATTAGCTCTGGACTCTAGTTTTGTAAGAGTTGCATGTTGTGTATTCATCGTTCTTGGCCATGAAAGATTAATCATCATCATCGTCGTCATCATTATCATTTTAATCTACTTTCCATGAAGGTATAGGTTTGATAGGTTGTCATCTACTTAAAGTGCATATTTGGATATTTTTATAAAGTATTATTGTAAGATCTGAATTTACCATAGTATTTTTCTGAAATCTCAACTCTGCTCCACCACTAAAAACAGTCATCACCATCATTTAATACCCATGTTCCATGCTGGCATGGCCTGGATGGTTTGGCAGGATCTTAGGGGTCTAAGGACTGCATCATGCTCCAGTGTCTACTGGATGCCCTTTCTAACATCAACCACTATACAGCATATACCAATTTTATGGGTGACTTGGCAGACACCCATAAAATTATTAACCATCTTACAAACAATAACTCTGAGCACCTTTTCAAACTCCACCTGTCTAACACCCATGGACATGTTTACAAAGTCAGAAAACAGTACAGCTCCCATGACTTTCGGAAACATTTTTTCACACTAAGAGTTGCTGAAGTATGGAACAAGCTGCTGGCATCAGTTGTTAGTTGTCGGAGCATTGCATCCTTCAAAACTTACATGCTTCCTGAGATTTGCCAACATTACACCTGATTTTCTCCCCTCAATACACACGCAAGCATGTATCTGACTCATACAATGTTCACTTTCCAAACATTTGTACATTACTGCATATGCTTTATACGCACTTTTGACAAGTTGCGGTGCACCTGAGCACTGTATACAATAATTTCATTATTATTATTATTATAACGGGGTTTTTTTTAGGGGGGGGGGCGACCAGCACTATTGAGTTCAGCATGTAGCTTGCAAGACTACAAACCTCAAGGCTGGTAGTCAGCTTTATGCTAGAAGATGAGGGGTTAAAGTTTGAGAGAAGGGAATAGAGCAGGTTCTTGAAGAGGCTGCTCACATTCAGAAGAGAGGATGAGAATGATCAAGTAGAGCTGCAAGAAAATTTATTTCTAATTTTTTTAAAAATGTTTTACTGCCATTTCTAATAGTCTCATCATCATCATCATCATCATCATCATTCTATTATGACAAATTTCTGGAAATTTAAATATTACTAAATTTGTTTTTACTCTCAATTTTGTTGATCAGTTTGGGAGGAATTCCAGTTGGTGTCGTATGTGTAGAGACTCGTACTGTGGAAGTTACCATTCCTGCTGATCCAGCTAACCTTGATTCAGAATCAAAAGTACGTCTTATTTATTTATACATTATTTTAAATCACTTTTTCTCAAAATATCTATAGTATATAAAGCACAACATTTTGTAATGTTAGTTTCAAGTTTGTGTGATTGTGAAACTACAACGGAATATTAACTACATATGGTTTTATCAACAAGAAAATGAACAATCAATACATAACAACAATGTTTGTAACTTTGTGTAATACCTGTTGATAGCTATTCCTATTTCATCTCAAATTTTCTATTTAAGTTGTTTTTTATCTGACTTTTTATAGCTTAGATTAAGCCTTTCTCTCAACTCTTGTAAATATTTGCCTCTCTTTAAGAAAATCTGTTTGTTTTCACGTCTTCTTGCTTACTTAATTTTATGAAAACACGAAAAAGAAGAAAACAGTTTTGTTTCTTTACCTTTCCACCTCTCCATGTGTGTGGTGTATGTATGTATGTATTGTGTGTGTGTGTGTGTGTGCGTAAAGAAGACCTCAATGTTTACACTTTTGACTTTGGTTATTTTCATTTCTGATACAGAATCTTCAACAAGCTGGACAAGTGTGGTTTCCTGATTCTGCCTACAAAACTGCTCAGACAATTAAAGATTTTAATCAAGAAGAATTACCTTTAATCATTTTTGCCAACTGGAGAGGATTTTCTGGTGGAATGAAAGGTAAAAAAAAAGAAGCTTGTTACAGAGATTTTTATAGAATTTTATCATTTCATCAAAGAAGCACTAAGTATTAGTCATATTCTCTCATAGATTTAACCTTTTAGCATTTAAACCAGCCATATCCAACCTAAATATTCTGCCTGTTTTATGTTCAAACTGGTCACATCTGACCTCTCACACCTACTCTACAATGTCATTCTGAAAATAAACACTTTATTGAAATCCCAAAGCTACAAGATAATACATGATTCATTCAAAACAATGTGAATAAATAAGCATTACATTTGACAGAGTAATCTGAATGGTAAAGGGTTACATGATCAAATTTGTTGCCAGGAGAGTTTAATTATTATCAATAATATTAATACACTAACTTTTTGTTTTTATATGTACCTGTTGTGTGTGTCACACTTACTTCAAAGAAGTGGCAAAGCAAGAGAGAGGAGGACAGAGAGGAAGTAAGAAAGAATGAGAGAGAGAGAGAGAGAGTGAAAGAGACTGCGAGTGGTGACGGTGTTCGTTTTGTGTTTTTAAATGTTTATCACATCACAAGAGAAGTAGATACATATATACATTGTTAAATCAAAAGTGGGAGAGAACAGGGACACAAAGGAAATGAAAGAGAAAGAAGGAAAGTGAGAGAGACAGTAGATACATAAATCCAAAGAAAAGTTTATACATAAATACGTACACACAGCAAATATTGGATGTCAATTTCACTTTTCATTACCACATGACAATAAAATTAACTCACAAGTGGCTGAGTACTCCACAGACATGCATAACATTAACGTAGTTCTCATGGAGATTCAGCCTCACACAGAATATGACAAGGCTGGCCCCTTTGAATTACAGCTACAATTTGAGACATATATATATGAATGTATTTGTGTGTATAGTTTAGGTTACTTAAAACATGTTTGCAATAAGTGTCGTGTGGGGGAAATAAACACAATTAACAAACTTTCATTCATAAATCCATTTACCATTTCGTTCTTTTGCATTTCAATCTGTTCATTAAGGTTCTTGGAATATGTACTATGTATTTTAAGGTTAAATAGTAATTCTGTTTATGTTTGTGTAACCAAGATATTTTGGTTGGATTATTTAGTCTTTGTTGTTACATTACTTTCTATATTCTGTAACAGTCACAATATATTTACCTAGGCCTGAATTTTTTGTGGGGAAGTGGCCAGTTGATTAGATCGACCCCAGTACACAACTGATACTTAATTTATCGACCCGAAAGGCAAAGTCAACCTCGGCAGAACTTGAACTCAGAATGTAAAGATAGACGGTCATAATATACAAACATTTCTCATGGCGCCAGTACACTGTTTACAGATGCTAACATTTTTAAATATTTTCGGTGAATTTTTCATGGGTCCAGCTAGTAGTTACTATTACAAATATTATTGTTGTTGTTTCATCTGTCTTTACATTCTGAGTTCAAATGCCACCAAGGTCGACTTTACCTTTCATCCTTTCAGGGTCGATAAATTAAGTACTAGTGAAACAGTGGGGTCGATATGATCGACTAGTTCCCCCCACCCCATAAAAAAAATTCCAGGCTTTGTGCCTTTATTAGAAAGGATTATTATTATTATTATTATTGTTGTTATGTTTATCATTGCAGATATGTATGACCAGATTCTCAAGTTTGGCTCCTACATTGTCGATGCCCTTCGTGTTTACAAACAGCCAGTCATGATTTACATTCCACCTTATGCTGAATTACGAGGTGGTGCATGGGTTGTTCTTGATCCCTCCATTAATCCAACGCACATGGAAATATTTGCTGATGAATATGCCAGGTATGTAAACAATATTGAGTGAAGAAGCTCATATTTTCCAATGACACAACACAACACTTATTTAAGCCCTTCACTCCCTGTGCTGCATAGGCTATTGAAGACTTTTCTGCATTGATGACTTGGGCTGTCTTCTCTGCTTCAGCACATGATTCAGTGGTTAGAGCATTGGGTTCACAATCATGAGGTAGTGAGTTCAATTCCCGGACTGAGCTACATATTTTATTCTTGAGCAAGACACTTTATTTCATGTTGCTCTAGTTCAGTCAGCTGTAGAAATGCTTTGCAACATCACTGGTACCAAGGTGTATTGGCCTTTGCCTTTCTCTTGGATAATATTGGTGGTGTGGAGAGGGAGGCTGGTATGCATGGGTGACTGCTGGTCTTCCATAAACAACCTTGCCCAAGCTTGTGCCTTGGAGGGTAACTCTCTAGGTGCAATCCCATGGTCATTCATGACCAAAGGGTGTCTTTATCCTTTTATTCAGTTTGATCTCTTCTTATTTAGCTCTGCTTCAGTACCCATCCTCCTCTCTCTCCTTTACTCTTTTACTTGTTTCAGTCATTTGACTGTGTCCATGCTGGAGCACCGCCTTTAGTCGAGGAAATCGACCCCAGGACTTATTCATTGTAAGTCCAGTACTTATTCTATCGGTCTCTTTTTGCCAAATCACTAAGTTACAGGGACACAAACACACCAGCATCGGTTGTCAAGCGATGTTGGGGTGGGGGGGATAAACACACATGCATATATATACATATACATATATACAACAGGCTTCTTTCAGTTTCCATCTACCAAATCCACTCACAAGGCTTTGGTCACCCTGAGGCTATAGTAGAAGACACTTGCCCAAGGTGCCACGCAGTAGGACTGAACCCGGAACCATGTGGTCGGTAAGCAAGCTACTTACCACACAGCCACCTATTTTTAAGACATCCTCTCTTCCACCTACCCTTGTTGGTTCATGTTTCCCTGTGGGAAGGCCTTCCTCTCTCAGGTCATGTTGGTTTTGAATTGTCATTGATGCTTTTGTAGCTGTACATTTTTTTTTCTGGGTAGAGGATCTTTGTCTTCCAAGTATCCAGTCCACACTGTAAAGTGGTTTCCATTTGGATGGGCATCCAGCTGTAATAACCATGCCAAGACCGACCTTGCCTGTGCTGGTGCCATGTAAAAAGCACCCAGTCCATTCTGCTGGGTGGTTGGTGTTAGGAAGGGCATCCAGCCATAAAAACTGTATCAAAACAGGTACAGAAGTCTGGTGCAGTCTTCTGCCTGGCCAGCTCCTGTCAAATTTTCTAACCCTTGCCAGCATGGAAGGTGGATGTTAAACAATGATGATGATGATGAGGTATTGGCCTTATGCAAATCATTTTTTACCTCTAGGAAAAGTTAGTCTGTATTATTGTGGCATCTATCCTTTGATCTGTCTGACATGGGAGGCCCTCCTAAGAGCTCATGCTCTGCTGGCAAAGCTCTCAGAATCATTGTGGTACACCAGCTACCTCACTACAACAAGGACTGGACCTTGCAATGGCATGATACAATACTTCCAATGTATTTCTGTCACTTTTTTATGTTAAGATACAAACTTTATCTATTTTGTAAATTTTCCAATCAGTTTCAGATTCTTGTTTACTTATATGTGTTTAAAAAGCCACAATACCTGACTGATTTTCATTGCTTTACATTTGATAAAACATCCAGTGTAACCTGCGCTTTATAAAAAAAAAAAAAAAATGTTTATCTATGTTGAGTTTTCTTCAATTTCTTTTGAATTCTGCAGAGGTGGTGTGTTAGAACCACAAGGTACTGTTGAAATTAAATTCCGAAGAAAAGATCTTGTTAAGGCTATTCGCCGTATTGACCCCCAATGTGCCAAGTTAGTGGAACAGCTCAACTGTCCAACTCTGACCAAAGAGGAGAAAAACCATCTAGAGTTGGACTTGAGCAACAGTGAAAATGAACTGATGTCCATCTACCAGCAGGTAGCGGTAGAGTTTGCTGACCTTCACGACACTGCTGGACGCATGGTAGACAAAGAAGTCATAAATGTAAGTAGCTGCTCATTTCCCTTCCCAATTTTCACCTGGCATTGTGTTGTTTAATTGGGCTCTGCTTTGTACCTGGTTGCCTATCTGTTTGTTTGCTGGTTTGAAGTTTCTGACCGATTCTTGAAATGTTCTTGAAATCCTGTGACCATTTCATCTACTGCCTACTCCCTGAAGGAGCTGCTGCGTGGTTGCTTGACTTGCTAGAAATGGCAGTCACATCTCCCTTAACTCTTTCATTGCCATATTTCTGTTGAAATATACTACTTTAGTTGTAATTAATTTTGAAAATAATGAAGAATTTAGTAAAACAACTTTGTCATTCTTAAAGTGGTATTTGGACACATCATGAAATTTTGATGAAAGATTTCGGTTTAGATCACTTTAAAACAGGTTGTGTGTATCAAACTGTTTAACCCATACCGGCAGGGAAAGCAGTTGTTAGATAATGCCGATGATGTGTACATACATGCATGCACACACATACATACATGCAGAGTATTGGCCACTTCAAAGGCTACAGAAGACATTTGGCTTAAGTGGGATTGAACTTGGGTGTAAGGTGGAATCAAACCACATGGTTGCAAAGTGATCTTCTTTCTCACACAGCCATGCAACTTATATTATATTCAAAGAGGGTTACTCTTTTACTTGTTTCAGTCATTTGACTGCGCCCATGCTGGAGCACCACCTTTAGTCGAGCAAATTGACCCCAGGACTTATTCTTTGTAAGCCTAGTACTTATTCTATTGGTCTCTTTTGCTGAACCGCTAAGTTACGGGGACGTAAACACACCAGCATCGGTTGTCAAGCGATGTTAGGGGGACAAACAGACACACAAACACACGCACACATATATATATATATATATATATACATATACATATATACGACAGGCTTCTTTCAGTTTCCGTCTACCAAATCCACTCACAAGGACTTGGTTGGCCCGAGGCTATAGCAGAAGACACTTGCCCAAGGTGCCACGCAGTGGGACTGAACCTGGAACCATGTGGTTGGTAAGCAGGCTACTTACCACACAGCCAGTCCTGCGCTTAATGGGTTGTGGAAAAAAAATTCTCAGTAATAATCTCAGTGATAACCTTTACAGTTGTATATTGTATATTTATATTAACACTATTTTATTTTGCTTTTGTATTATAAGTGATATATTTTGCTTTTTTTCCCCATTTTTAGGAGATTGTGCGATGGAATACGAGTCGTGAATTCTTTTATTGGCGTTTGCGTCGCAGACTTCTTGAAAGTCAGCTAAAGATGAAGATGATACAATTTACCAAAGATCTGCAAGATGGGCAATTAAACTCCATGTTACGTAGATGGTTTGTTGAAGACCAGTCAACAGTAAACGTAAGCTTTTTATTTGTGTTTTTTGCTAACATTACTGGGACTGCTTTTCTTAAGTAATGATAGTAGACTACTATTGATACTCGTTCACCTCTAAAACAGTAACTAAATGAGATAACTCCTACATAGTCAACCTTCTAGAAATAGCAACCAAATTTCCCCGAAGTTACACACCCTGCAGTCTCAAAACAGGAATTACACTTGAGACAAAAATATACCTGCTATATCATCATCATCATTTAAAGACCATATTCCATTAACAGGATCCGTGTGGCCCTAGGACTGCCTTATGCTCCAGTGTTTGCTTTGGCATAATTTATATAGCTGGATACCAACCACTTTGAGACAACTCCTGTTGTCTCGATACAAAACATTGTTTATCAATTGCCTATTTTTATTCATCCGTTCATGTGACACAATTCTATCATGTGAAGTTTCCCTATTCCCACATCATTTGTCTTTTAGCTTACACCTATTCGTCCAGTTATGTGTGACACTTTATTGACTCTGTCAGGTGATATCTTTAATATGTTAATTAATTTAATGTTTTTCTTTTACACCTTGAGGGTGCATGTTTTTAGTACAGTCTTATTCATTTAGATCATGGACAATTGGAATGCAGTTTACCCTTTTACATTTCATTTTGGAAATATTGCCATATTTTTCGTTCATTAATAAAATCATTATCTGAGCACAATGTCATTATTTGTTCCTACTCTCTTTTCTAAAATATGAGTAGTCATATAGCTTCTCAACAGCAAAAAAATCTATTCTGCTCTGGCCCTTATCTCTCATACTTTACCCTTCTCTACCATAAAGTTGTTGCTGTTTGGTCTTGCAAGCTGTATGGCAACATCTCTAGTGTTGATGGCAGGAAAAAAAAGCATCCAGTATATGCTGTTAAGTTGTTGGTGTTAGGAAGGGCATCCAGCTTTAGAAACTATGCCAAAGAAGACACTGAAGCATAATGTAGTTGTTAGGTTCACCGACTCCTGTCAAACTGTCCAGCCTATGCCAGCATGGCACATGGGCAATAAATGATGATAATGATATAGATGCATACAATACATGTGTCTGTATGTGCTTGTGAGTGTGTGTAGTTGTATGTATATGTTTCTCTATATATGTGTGTGCATCTATTTATATATATATATATATATATATATATCAATAGGCGTAGGAGTGGCTGTGTGGTAAGTAGCTTGGCTTGGTTATGAACCACATGGTTCCGGGTTCAGTCTCACTGCATGGCACCTTGGGCAAGTGTCTTCTACTATAGCCTCTGGCCAACCAAAGCCTTGTGAGTGGATTTGATGTATGAGTGTGTGAGTTTGTGTGTTGTCTTGAGTTTGATTGTCGGTACCATACAAGCAGTGTCTGTCTTCATTTTATAAATGCTGCAAGAACATTGTTCAGCCATGGGGAAATACTACATTGCATGAAAATGGTTAAGAGCTGGTGATAGGAAGGGCATCCAATTGTAGAAAATCCACCTCAACAAATTCCATCCATGCAATGCAAGCATAGAAAAAAGAACCGTAAAATGCTGCTGATGATGAAAACCCATATCCACGTGTCTATAAAGTTATATGTTTATAACATTCATGTATCATGTTTGGTGTGGAGAGTAAGATTTTAAGTTCTTGAATTAATTATGGCTTTGCTACCTCAAATTACACACACACAAGAGAGAGAGAAGAAGTACAAAAATGATTTTAAACTCCATAATTTGTTCTGATTATTTGCAGGCATATTTGTGGGAAAACGACAAGGCTGTTGTTGAATGGTTGCGAGATCAAATGGATGATGACGGGCTCCACAATGCCATTGCAGAAAACATAAAATGTCTGCAGAGAGACCATGTCATTCAACAAATTCGAAGGTAATTTCTTACTTCAGCTTAAAGATCCTTTAGATAAAACAGTCAGTTTTATATCAGTTTTAGAAAGTATCTTGATAATGATTACCACTATCAGACATATTGTATGTAATAAAAGTTGTTGCTGTTATTGCATCTGACTGTTTTGCATCCATTGTACTATGGTAACGTGCCTGAGGTATATATATATATATATATCCTTGAATCCTTAAAAATGTTTCAGCCCAAAAGCTGCAACCATGCTGGGGCACCACCGTTGAATGAGCTACACTAGTCTGTGAAACCACCTCTGATACGTGGCACTTGGTCAACAAGGGAGTTTGACGCTGCTGCCCGCATCTGTGTTTCCTGCCAAGAGGTAGGTTCATCTGGAACCCCTGACAAGAAGAGATCCAGTTTAGTTTTAAAGAAACCCACATTCACACCATGCAGGTCTCTCAAGCATTTAGGAAGGATATTGAAGAGCTGTGGTCCCCTGAAACCCAAGATATTGCAGTATCTGGTCCTGTATTTTGATGGTGATGTTGGGATCTTTGGCACCATGCAGTGGTGCCCCGTTCTACAGTTGGGGTAACTTTCAATGCCAAAATTCAGGACAAGACCCTCCAGGATTTTCCAGATGTATATCACTGCATATCTCTCGCCTTCTCTCCAGGGAGAAGAGTTTTAATACTTTCAGTCTTTCCCAGTAGCTGATATTTTGCATTGAGACGATCTTTTTAGTGTAGCTTCGTTGGATTGCTTCGAGTTCTGCTGTATATTTTTTTTCATTTTTTTTTTTGCTTCTTAACCACATGGTTTTGGGTTCAGTCTCACTAGTTGGCACCTTTGGCAAGTGACTTCTGTGAGTGGAATTGGTAGTGCCACATAAAAGCACCTAGCACACTCTGCAAAGTGGTTGGCATTAGGAAGGGCATCCAGCCATAGAAACCATGCCATATATACATAAATGTATGAGTGTGTGCCTCTGTGTTTGTCTCCCCCGACCACTGCTTGCCAACCAAACCAGTGTTGGTGGTTTGTTTATGTTCCTGTAACTTAGCATTTCAACATGTTGTGGTGTTGATTTGTACGACTAAACCCTTCAGGGTGGTACCCGAGCATGGCCACAGTGCAATGACTGAAACAAGTAAACAAAATATTTATATATCTTGCTATAAATCTCTGTTACATTGCTACCCTTTATAAAAAGTGCATATGAAACCATACTAGGCTTGTTGGTATTAATAGTATTTTGGGTATTTTAGCATAGGTGTAGCTATGTGGTTAAGAAGCTTACCTCCCAACCGCGTGGTCTTGGGTTCAGTCTTACTGTGCAGCACCTTGGGTATCTTTTACCATAGACCTGGGTCAGCCAAAACCATGTTGGTTCATTTAGTAGATGGAAACTGAAAAAAATCCTGTCATGTGTATGTACTCTTATATTGACATGATGATTATAAATGAGCAAATGTTTTGTTTCCAGTCTTTTGTGAAAAATGTTTGGGCGTGAGAAATAATACCTCACTTGGAAACGTGTGCAGGTTGGCAACTTTGAGAGCATTAGTCATAGAAAAATCTGCCTCAATGAAGTTTGTCCCACCCATGCAATCATGGAAAAGTGGACATTAAATGATGATGATGATTGTGATACCAGCACTTGAAAAGTTCTCTCCCTTTACTCCCATTCCATCTACAATCACCTGCAATAATTTTTACCTTTGAATTTTTCAGTTTGATCCAGAACAATCCTGAAGTTGCCATGGACTCAATTATTCATATCAAGCAACACATGAGCTCAACACAGAAAGCCGAAGTGTCCCGCATTTTCACTAACATAGACACATGATCAGTCAGTCCTTGATAATAGTGGAATGTTTCTATTTATTCCAAATTATCATTGCTGAATGTTTCTTAATTTATTATTTTTCTATTATATATATATATATTCTTTAAATTTTCCTGTTATGTACGTTGAATTTCCAGTTTTGTAGCTATTTATTTTTAATTTTCATTCATATGTTGACTGTTTCTGTTCAGTTTGTTTAACAAATATATCTCAGTAGTACTTCCTACTTTTTCCAACAATGTATAATTTTTAGGTTTAATCTTACACTTTGTTAAATTGAAAATATAAATTTGTACATAACAATACTTTAGCATTTTTGTTAGCTTGTTATATTTTCCTTAGTGGCCTTCTCATAGCTCTTCATTAGCTTTTTGCAATGTAACTATTACTGCTTACATCATCATCATTATTATTGTTATTAAGGTGGTGAGCTGGCAGAAACGTTAGCATGTTGGGCAAAATGCTTAGCAGTATTTCGTCTGTCTTCATGTTTTAAGTTCAAATGCTGCCGAGGTCAACTTCGCTTTTCATCCTTTCAGGGTCGATAAAATAAGTACCAGTTGATGTGATCGACTATCCCTTTCCCCCAAATTTCAGGCCTTGCGACTATAGTAGAAAGGATTATTATTATCATTATTATGGGTATTGGTGTGATTAAAACACTAGAGTACTGGACCTAATGACTTGCAGTACATCTATCTTTGTTCATCACAAGTGTTTGGTTAAAAAAAAAAAACAGAGAATTAAATGAAACTGGTAAATGAATAATAGACCATATGGGAAATATAGGTTTTGTTCCGAGTCCCCAAGTCTGCAGTCCAAGCAGCATTGTTGACTGATCACCCACTTGTGTTATCACAGATCAATTCATGATAAGTCTAACATAGTCCACAGTGAGTGCGCCATGTTATCCTGGATCAGAGCTGAATGAATCTATGATAGATGAGGATAGATGTACTTGGTTTTGTCACTTTATTGGTCTGAGTGCTAATGTTGCTGGGCTCAGCTTTACTTTCCATTTCTCCTTGGCGATGGCCAATAAAATAAGTACTCAGAGTATCAACTTTACTACTGCTATATAAATTTTGAACCTTGTGCCAATGTTGATAGTATCAGTAGAGCATTGGGCTTCATGTCTAGTGATATTTAAATTTTGAATCCACATCTCACCAATGTCAGTTTTGCTTTTCATCCTTTCAGAGTTGATATATTAAAGTTCCAGTCACTTACTGGGCTTAGTATAATCAACAGTGTCCTTGTAAATTATATGACTTTATGTCAGAAGTCCACTATTTTCTTTTATTGCCATACTTATTGCCATATAAAGTGCATGATTGCCACAAATTCCAAATTTTTCTGTAAAAATCTTAGATTTTATGTCTATGTAAAAAAAAAAAAAAAGTACAAATAATGACTTCCAAATATGAATGTGTAATATTTTTAGACTACTGTAACTAACCAGTTTATAATCATATTGCTTCCTAAGGGAATGAAAATGTTACATGCAAGAGTTCACATAAATATTCACTGTCAAATGTGATTATTCCATTTAAGAAGGGTTTGAAGAAGACAACTTAAAAGAAAAGAATGATTTCTTGTCCTTTTGTGTGTAGCTGGTGATATTAATGTTATCCATTGTAAAATTATTTCAGTTTGAATGTTTAAATTACCTGGTGATGCAGCTTCTGTTGACTGTTCTAATGTTAGTAATTTCTCTTGAATTACTAAATATGCTTTATTAGTATCTAGAAGTTTAAAAGTGAAATACATGTCAAGACAAAAACAAATGTAAAATAAAAATATATTTTGAAAAAGAAAGCTAAAAATATATTTTGTTCAAGTAAAATGAAACTTAAACAGAAAAAAAAAAGAAAAGAATTTAATAATTTTCTTTGCATTGAAGTAAATTTTTGGTGCTTTGTCTGATAGCTGGGTTGTTCTGTGTAATGTAACTAATTCTACTTACACAGTCATTACTTGCTCTAGTACACACTGAAGTAGTCAATGCTAGCTTTATGGTAAAATGGTGACTTGTTTGAGAGCTGAACATCATATCCTCCTGCAATAGGATACTAAAGTCCCAATTTTCTCAGGGCTTACTTTAAAAAAAAAATTAAGCGTAAAATATTGGTCTTAGTTATATGCTGACAAGGACATGTGGTTACCTTGTTCAGAGATGAAACATTTAATCACCTATTTTTGTTTTACTCTCATTTACAATACCTTTTATTTTTGGTACTGTTCTTGCTTTCCTTCATGTTTGAATGTGATTTTTCTCTTGCTAGCATTGGTTGGATGGATCTGCAAATGTTGATATTTGCATGAAATGCTAGATTTAAGGTACTCTACAACCACATTTCCTTGCTTATGCAAACCAATCACCTAAATAAGAATGATTGTAACCATGTTCATTACACAGGAACTTTTTACCCTTTTAAGTCTACAGCCCAACACTTAAACAACTTAAGTCACCCTGTCCATTTGAATATTAGTTTCTCTGTATAATTCTTTTATTTATTGGACAATCACATGTGATATTTATTAATCATGGAGTCATTTAAGAAAAAAATATAATTTATCCTGATAGAAAATATTGTGACAGCTAATTTATACATTTGTTGCAACCTTTTCACCCCGGTGTGTTTTGGCCCTAACCCAATAAGGGTCGCTTATTTTGACAGTAATAGAGGCAGGGAGTTGTATGCTAAAAACTAAAAAAATGATACTAGGTAGTTTTCCCCACCTCCTTTCTGTTTGCTTCAGGACAGATATATTCACAACTGGAAGCTTATTGTAACTTAAATATTTATAGTGATGTGGTGCTGAGACACTTGCTGGGTCTTTGCATTTTTGGGAGTGTCTTAACAATAGTGAGGCCCTAGTTTTTGAGTATCTTAACAAAAAAATTGGTAGATTATTAAATTTGATTTATGCTTGGTGGAGTGGGGGTTAGCACAAAAGAAAGTGAAGCAAACATTTACCATCCATGTCTCTAACTAATTACAATAATTTGAAGCACAAGAACCATTTAGAAACACACACTCAAACATATATAGTGTATATATGTATGTATGGAGGTATCTTATTTAATATATTTATCCTGATATACATACATAAATATGTGTATAGATATATGTGTGTATGGATACTAATGCATATATATATATATATATATATATATATATATATATATATATATATATATTGAGCATTGTCAAAAATTAATTCTTTCAATATCAAGCTACCTGATATTGCCCTTAGGTCTCTGATACAATACCTTATATTTTATTATGCAAGAACCTTCTGTTATATTTCAAATATCAGCTTAATAATGCTTAATTTAGTCATTTTATGAAATACTTCAATTTCAAGATTAATTTAAATATATTAGTAGTATATTTGATTAGAAATAGGGTCTTGAAAATATTTAGAAAGTAATATTTTTGTCTCTTAGTGCAAAAGCTGAGTAGATGAAGTACTGGATACTTCAGTCTTCCCTCAGAAATCCATTATTGCTTTGCATTATTTTGTTCTACATAACACTCTTAAAATTTGTTTGTCTCAGATCTCAAACTAAATAAAATCTTTAAAAAGCCCCTTTAGCTTTAAACATCAAAATTCTGAATTTGTTAACAATAAAGAATGAATAGCTTAGTATTTCTTCAGGTAAATGTTACTTGAGTAAAGTGTTGCACAGTGCTAATATTTCCAACTTCCTGCAGAATGAAATTACATTCTAATAAAGATTGAGATTTATCTTAGCCCGAAGAACAAAATTTAAGATACCCTGCAACCACATGTCCCTGCTAATGCAAACCGTTCATCTAAATAATGATGAATCTAAATCTTCAGGAAAATTAAACAGAAATTAAACAGAAATAGTGCTTGTATTGTTTGATTAGTTATCCTAGTGTAAGTCTGACTGGAAATGCTAATTAAAGAATTCTGAGTAATAATTTCTAACTTTTTAGTACTCTTAATTAAGGAAGATATTATTGAAATCACTCATTGATACCCATTAATTTTTTTTTTTTTTTTGTAATTATTATTCATTCCCCAAACTAAATTAAACATGAACTCAAACCCTTTAGCATTCAGATTACTCTACCAAATGTAATACTTATTTATTCACTCTACTTTGAATTCATTTATGCATTATGTTGAGGCAAGGTTTTGATGATGGGATTGCTTATTTTTGGAAGGACATTATATGGAAAGTGTGAGTAGATAGGTGGAACATAAAGCAGGTAGAATATTTAAGCTGGATATAGCCAGTTTCAATGCTCAAGGGTTAAAGTAAAGTAATCTCATCAGAAAACTCTTTGTGGAAACCTCTATAAATGGGCTCATTTCTTGGTAAAAGAGATTAGATTTGTTAATTTTGAGAGAGAGAGAGTGAAAGAAGTCTCTTCCCCATTTATTTTGTAACATGCCAAATGAAGGATGTTTTGTTATGAAAGATATCCTGAGGTATTGAAATGACAGCTTCAAGGGGTTTTGAGATGTTCATGTTAAAAAAATTTCTTTTCAAATGATTTGCATCATTTCCACACCTTGATATTTGTTGGTATGTGTGTATGCGAGTAAAGCCCATATAGATACAGATGAGTACATGTACATAAACATACTCACGCAGTCATTGTACGTATGCAGATACATAAATACACACATCGACAAGACATTATTACATAACTATATGTGTGACTGAAATCTTTATGTTCAAGTTTGTAAGTCCCATTGATACCAGTGAGGTATCATATTGATACCCTTCTAGTGACATCACTAGTATCCCCAAATATTGGAAATAACTTCATTTTGTTTTATTAATTGCTTATATTAAATTGTAAAGAGAGTATTGTAAATCTTGGAAACTGTGCTCCTACTGGGACCAATCATGTTTGTAAATAAAGAAAAAAATATAACCATTTGCCTTGTTTTTGTTAATATATTTTTTAGTTTTGTATGGCTCTTATATGAACACTAGCAGTATTGCCCGGCTTTGCAAAATGGTCACATTTAATTCAAAGCGTTAAAAATGTTATAAAAACAATTGGTATGTGTTCACAAAGTCCAAATGATTAATACGAAAGAACCCTCCAAGCAACATCCTGAAAATTCATTTCTTTGCCGAATTTCTACAATGTTTACGGCGATTCGTTTTTATATCTTGATTTTTTATTTTTCAAGCAATTTACGCATGCTTGCATGCGTGGTGAACACAGTTCACGTCAAACAGCTGACTGAGTAAAGTTCACTATTCAATGCATGGGATAAGGCCTAAACAAACACATTATCGATTTTTGCACTTGCGAGATGAATTTTGGAACAGAAATAGCGCAGTTCAATTTTCATTCGCCTAAACTTTAAGTGACCCATTTTTGGTGGTTCTACGATTTGTTGGCTAGGAGGAGATGTGCCGGGAAGTTAAACACACAGACACACAAGTTGAGTTTTATATATAGAGATTTTTTGTGTGCAGTCGTGGCTGTGTCATTGAGAAATTAATTTCTCAACAATGTGATTTTGTGTTCAATCCTATTGCAAGGTATCTTGGTCTTCTACTGTAATCCCGAGTTTACCAAAGCTTTGCAAGTGGATTTGGAAAGCAGAAAACTGAAAGCAGCCTGTCTTATATAAATATATAAATGTGTGTGTGTGTGTGTGTGTGCACATTATCTTTTACTTGTTTCAGACTGCAGCCATGATGGGGCACCACCTTGAAGAATGATTTGTCAAAGTATTAACCCTAGTACTTATTCTATTTCTTTTGCTGAACTGCTAAGTTATTGAGATGCAAACAGACTAGTACCAGTTGTCAAGCAGTGGTGGGGGGAACAAACACACACACACACACACACATATATGTATATATGCATATGTGATGGGATTCTTTCAGTTTCCATCTACCAAGACCACTCACAAGGCTTTGGTCAGGCAAAAGATACAGTAGAAGACACTGGCTCAAGATGCCATGCAGTAGGACTGAACTCTGAACTTTGTGATTGGGAAGCAAGCTTCTTCATGCAGTGGGATCAAACCTGGAACCACATGATTGTGAAACAAGCATCCCAAACCTCACAGGCACAACTGCACCTATGTCATCAATAAGATGTTCAAATTTCATATGAACTTTGCCTTTGTTTTCTTTAGGGTTTGGAGTGTTTAATCTGAGCATTACCGGACAATAACTTATGAATATACCTACAGTCCAAATATTATTTTATCGTCCTTTTAAAAAGGAAAGATCTCCTTTGGTCATGAATGACCATGGGATTGCACTTAGAAAGTTCCTTTCCAAAGCACAAGTCTGGGCAAGTTTGTTTATGGAAGACCAGCAGTCGTCCAGGCATACCAGCCTTCCCTCTCCACACTACTAATGTTATCCAAGGGTAAGGCAAAGGCCGGTACAGCTTCATACGAGTGACTTTGCAACTCATTTGTACAGCTGAGTGAACTGGAGCAACGTGAAATAAAGTGTCTTGCTCAAGAACACAACACGGCCAAGGAATCAAACTCACTACCTCGTGATTGTGAGCCCAATGCTCTAATCACTGAGCCATGTGCCTTCGCATCAATCTTTTATATAACAATAGATTTAGTTTTAAAATTTGAATGTTTTATTATCTTTTTATATAATAATAAAACATTCAAATTTTAAAGCTAAAGCTGTCATCAACCAGTAGATGTTTACTTTTGAGAGTGGGAGGCATGTCAACTAATTTTACTACCCTACAGCCAAAGTAGATTGATTTGAAGACCTTAGGGTCGTTGTTGAGTGGTTCCAGGTCTCCTCCTTTGTAGTGACTCATCTCCACTATACCATACTTTTTTTCCCTCCTTGCAACATATTTTGGTACCTCAGATGGGTCTGAGGTACTTTTTTATTTACTGTTCTGTTGCCTGCTCTATTTTCTTACTTTTTGTTGCGAAGAATTTGTATACCACAGTCTAGAGGTTACTTTCTTGCTAGATGTATTATGATGTGTTTAACACATTTTGACCAGGTCTCATCAGTATTTAGATATATATATATATTTTTTGCATTTTTTAATTCTTCTGTAGACTTCTAGTAGATGGCACTGGTAAATCTGGCAACACTAGATTTTCAAGCTGTAGTGTCATAATTTTTTTTGTGTTAGTAGCTGTGTGGTAAGTAGCTTGCTTACGAACCACATGGTTCCAGGTTCAGTCCCACTGCATGGTACCTTGGGCAAGTGTCTTCTACTATAGCTACTATACCGACCAAAGCCTTGTGAGTGGATTTGCTTGACGGAAACTGAAAGAAGCTTGTCGTATATATGTACGTATATATATATATATATATATATATATATATATATATTATATATATATATATATGTGTGTGTGTGTGAATATATTTGTGTGTCTGTGTTTGTCCCCACCCCCCAGCATCGCTTGACAACTGATGCTGGTGTGTTTACGTCCCTGTAACTTAGTGGTTCGGCAAAAGAGACCGATAGAATAAGTACTAGGCTTACAAAGAATAAGTCCTGGGGTCGATTTGCTCGACTAAAGGTGGTGCTCCAGCATGGCCACAGTCAAATGACTGAAACGAGTAAAAAAAGAGTGTAAATAGTAGTGGTGGCAACAGTGGAGATGGAATTTTGTTTTTCTGGTCTTTGTTCTCATTTTCCTTATTGTTGTTCTTTCACTCAACACTGGTGCTTTGTTTTAAAGGTGGGAAGACAGCATCAAAACAGCTCTTCCAATCTCTGATCTCACTCATGTTTTCTTGATATGTATAAAATAAATGGGTAAATGTCAGAAAGTAATCCACAAAGTCTGTTCTGAAGAACAAAAATAAACCCATGCCAAGCAGCTCCCACAACTCTTGTTTTTATGTGTGACACATACAGCACAATTTTTGAAAACAAATCTTTGAAAGATGGGTAAAATAAAACAAAACTTACAAGTGACTTGCAGTGAACATAATGCTGATGCCACAACCAAAAGAATAATAACAATTATACAGTAATCACTCACCATATTTCAGTTCACCTATCACGCCCTCAGTACATTGCAGATTTTTCTGGCTAATATATGTAAATGTGAAGGCGCGTGGCTCAGTGGTTAGAGCGTCGAGCTTACAATTGTGAGGTTGTGAGCTCGAATCCTGGACCGGGGCTGCGTGTTATGTTCTTGAGCAAGACACTTTATTTCACGTTGCTCCAGTTCACTCAGCTGTAGAAATGAGTTGCGACGTCACAGGTGCCAAGCTGTATCGGCCCTTGCCTTTCCCTTGGACAACATCGGTGACGTGGAGAGGGGAGGCCGGTATGCATGGGCGACTGCTGGTCTTCCATAAAACAACCTCGCCCAGACTTGTGCCTCAGAGGGTAACTCTCTAGGTGCAAACCCATGGTCAGTGTCTGACTGAAGGGGGTCACCACCATATGTAAATTTATATCGCGGGTTTCTGCAGCCGATAGGTATTTATAGTTTTTTTAGATTTTAATTATTTCTGTGGTAAAATAAGCATTTTCACACCTAAAATTTAATAGATTAATAAAGGAAGATGCAGTACAGTACTGCACTGTATAACACATTAATTGAAATGTATTAAAAGAAAGTACCTAGTGTACCGTAGATGAGTAAACAAAGAATTGCACATACTGTATGGAAAATGAAACCCGGGAGGCGAGTGTGTGGTATTGTTTTGCATTTATAATAAAATAAATATATACAAATTATAAAAATGAAAAAACATATACAGTACAGTAGTTTCTACTTTGCAGATTTTCCCCTATTGCGGGGAGTTTGGAACGTAACACCTGCGATAGTCAAGGGATTACTGTATTTATGTATTCTGGAAGCCATGCTTAGAACAAGTGAGCAGATTTTTGAAATATGTATAACTGTATGGCTTAAGAATTGAATGGCTGCGCTTAACCTGTATTAATCTCCATTAAGCAATCTACAAAAAAAAAACCTATTTATTACATAAACTCTTTTACTCTTTGAAACTCTTACTTATTTCAGTCATTTGACTGCGGCCATGCTGGAGCAACGTCTTTTAGTCTAGCAAATCGACCCCAGGACTTGTTCTTTGTAAGCCTAGTACTTATTCTATTGGTCTCTTTTGCCGAACTGCTAAGTTATGGGGATGTAAACACACCAGCATCGGTTGTCAAGCGATGTTGCGGGAACAAACACAGACACACACACACATATACATATATATGACTGGCTTCTTTCAGTTTCTGTCTACCAAATCCACTCACCAGGCTTTGGTTGGCCCAAGGCTATAGTAGAAGACACTTGCCCAAGGTGCCACGCAGTGGGACTGAACCCGGAACCATGTGGTTGGTAAGCAAGATACTTACCACACAGCCACTCCTGCGCCTATAAAATATCTTATTTATAATGCGTTTATTCTCTTAAGATCTTGAACTGAGATTCAGTTGCTGGATAGTATGATGCCTTCAAGTAAATTATGCTATTAGATTAAAACTGGTTGGATTTAGAGAAGGTAAAGGTTCAATCTAAGTGATCCCTTGTATGTTCAAAGTATACTTTTTAGTTTTTCATAGAAATGAACAACTTTTTGGAAGGAATGTGCTCATTTAATCCAAACTGCTTGAGTTATCTGCAAACACTTCCATTGATAGTCCAAGTCTGTTGGGCATATCCAGACTCTGCTTGATGCTGATTCTTTCAACAGTTGATTTCTGACAGTCTGTAAAACACCGTCCTCTCTCGGAATGTTTAGATAGGTCCACTGTTTCATGGACAGTGATGATAGAATGCAAACTCCTTCTGTGGGTGACAACAACCTTCATTCAGTCCAGTTCTATAACAATGTCCTTGAAGTAAACACTCCACCACATATAGCTAAACAATGCATTGCTACTTTGTAATAAACAAGGCCGCTTTCCTATCTAAAATGTTCCAACTAACAAAATACTATAAAACACCATGGACTCACCTGAAATCACAGATTTGATCAAACTTTGCAATTTTGTAAATTCAGTTGTAAGCCTAATGTATCATGACATCATTTAATGCCCATGTTCGATGATGGCATGGATTGGATGGTTTGACAAGATCTGTTGGGTCCAAGGATTGCATTGTGATCCAATGTTCATTTTGGCATGGTTTCTACAGCTGGATTTCCCTCTTAATATCAATCACTTTACAGCAAGTACTAGGTGCCTTTTTATGTACCACTTGCACTATTGAGGTTGCCATGCAGCTTGCAAGACAATGAACCCTGATGCAGGAATTAGGAATCAGCTTTATGCAAGAGAAAAAGGGTTTAAAGTGTGAGAGAGCAGGGAATGTGCAGACTAGGTTCTTATAGGAAAACTGCATCATCCTCATCATCATCATCGTTTAACGTCCGTTCTCCATGCTAGCATGGGTTGGACAGTTCGACTGGGGATCTGGGAAGCGAGAAGGCTGCACCAGGCTCCGGTCTTATCTGGCAATGTTTCTACAGCTGGATGCCCTTCCTAACGCCAACCACTCCGTGAGTGTAGTGGGTGCTTTTTACATGCCACCTGCACTGGTGCCAGGCGAGGCTGGCATCGGCCATGGTCGGATTGGTGCATTTTACGTGCCACCGGCATGGAAGCCAGTCGAGGTGGCACTGGCTTCGGCCACGATTCGGATGGTGCTTTTTATGTGCCACTGACACGGAAGCTGGTTACTCATATTTACTAGGGGGAGGGAGAGAATGATCATTCACTTTATTTAAAATAATTCAAATGAAGGTATTATTGAACAAATATTTCAAGCATTTATTTCTTCATGCTACTATATGTATTTGTGGAGGTGAGTGGCTTAGTGGTTAGGGTGTTGGACTTATGATTGTAAGATTGTGGTTTTGATTCCTGGACTGGATGAGGTGTTGTGTTCTTGAGTCAAACACTTCATTTCATGTTGTTCCAGTCCACTCAGCTGCAACAGACCATCATCATGTCCAGGTGGAGAATATATATGCCAAGGAAACCAAGAAATGGGCCCTTATGAGTTGGTATAACTTGAGAAGTTAACTTCACCTTTACCTACCTATGTATTGGTTATCAGTTTCATTTCAGAACTAAAGGAAATAAAAAAAAATTGAAAAAAATCTGCTCAATGGTTTTAGACGTTTGGCAACCATTCTATGTATGGTGTGGTGTGGTGTGTGTGTGTGCCATGTGCTAACATATAAACAACAGATGTCACAACAATTTCAAACAATGAGAAAATATAGTTTTGTTTTATATAAAAGGAAAGTGCAGCTTGTCTCTCAGTGACTCTGAATTAATACAAATATATAGGTGTCACTAACATACACTGTTAATCAATACAGCTCTCATATCATAAACAATCTTCATTTCTGATAACTAGTATTGAATAGTATACTAGTTGAGTGGAGTTCTCATTTCTATTTGTTCCTTGTTAGAGAGTCAATAACCTCCCTCTTCTCTCTCTTATTTGATCACCTTCATGGAATATTTTTGTCCTGGCACTGTTTTTTTTTTGTTGTTTTTTTTTTACCTACCAGTCCATTTTTTTTGTTGATTGTTCTTTGAACATATGAACATACGATTGCTACTTTTATTTTAAGGAACAGAGCATAAATTGTTGATCTCTACAGTATGTAAAATAAACTCATTGACTTTTTGTCAAAACTGGTAGAGGTACACTTTCTTCTTCAAATTGTCAATTTGGTCACTTGAAACACTGGAACTTGAGCTAAACTTTTACTCCTTGCAATCATGAAGTTTAAGTCTGCAAGTGATTATGAAGATTAATCATGAATGTTAAGTCTACAATCTTCTTTCATGCTCTACATCCAATTTCGATGTGTTAGATCGGGTATAGAGCCAAATAATGTATATGTCTTTTTGGCTGAGGTGCTTTCAGTTTCTTTGATCAGTTCACCCATATCGTCTCTGTTTAGCAGCAGTTCTGGTGTATATCGACCTGATTTTATGATGTAATTGAAAGTCTGAGCACTACACCAAGGGGTAGGAACTGGATATGTGGTGTCAAAGTGAGTAAAATCTACGATATGTGAACCATTAATATCAATGGATGTTGTTAATGGTTCTAGACGATGTCCCCAAATGATATCCCAAGGCAAGTAAGAAGTTTTTGCTTGTACAGTTCGACCAGTTGTTGAGACTACAGCCTGTAACATCACAATTATTTCAAAGTTCTCGTGACGTAAACTATCCCGTGAAATATTATAAAACGGTGATTTTTCATCTATTTCATGGTAAACGTTGGTTGGCCAGACCAAAAATAAATTGTTGTGTCCATCTTCAGCTTTGAAATTCACATTGAAATATTCCACTGGAATATTATTGCCAGATTTTGAGAAACTTTTTTTAATAAATAAACCTCGAGCACTGGCAGTGATCAGATGAGATTTTCGCATATCACCCACACGAAATACAAACTTGTATTGCAAATCTTCTTC
This sequence comes from Octopus sinensis, assembly GCF_006345805.1. Classification (NCBI taxonomy): domain Eukaryota; kingdom Metazoa; phylum Mollusca; class Cephalopoda; order Octopoda; family Octopodidae; genus Octopus; species Octopus sinensis. The sequence continues at coordinate 49,094,433 of NC_042998.1, read as the reverse complement.
CATGATACAAGCTACCTTACTGAACAATATCGTGCAAGAACGCTTTTTACCACGTTTCACTTTTGCTATGACCAAACCACAGAATGCTGCTTGCATAGCTGCTCCAAGAATAGATTCAAAAAGTACTCCAAGAACTGCGCCTGGACATTCCTCTGATACATAACGTGAGCCATATCCAATTGTTGTCATAGTTTCAATTGAAAATAAGTAAGCAGTTGTAAAAGAGTGGACACTTTCTATGCATGGCACCCAATTTTCTGGATTGTCGTCTTCAAAGTCTCCATGTAAATGAGCCAAAACATAGAAATAACTAGCAAAAAGTAACCAGGATGAAATAAATGACACCACAAATATTAAAAGGTTCCATCGCCACTTGACATCAATGAGTGTCGTGAAGAAATCTGACAGAAATTTCTGGTTGCGTTTGCTGATTCCGGTTTGCTTGATGTTTACATGACCACCTCGACTGACTAATCGGAATTGTTTACCTGGTCGAAGGAAATTGCGCATCTCGAGCGAGCCACTTCTGCTCCACTCACTTGATACGTCTTCTTGCGTAGCATAATGAAAGAGAGAAAAAAAGAGAAAAGAAAAAGAAATAGATTAGTGAAATATTCTTGGAGAATTCTTATAAAAAAAAAAAAAAATCAAAATAATTCTCTGCATTACAATTCAGTAGAGAAAAAAAGAACAATTCTTTTCAACAAATTATTACAAACTCCCCTAAACACACTATTCTTCTGATAATATGCAGTAGAAGTCTCATCTACAGGTTGCCTATCTTGAGGTAAAGAGGTTGTGTTCCCCATGCTTGTTGTTAAAAGCATTATCTTCTAGTAGGATATCCATAGTGGCAAAGTTGAGTATTCAATGGTAGATCAAGCAGATAACTTTATCTTGAAAGCAGTGGAAGTGACAGTGAAGGAAGGCGGCAACTGTTCTAATCATCTTAATTTTATTAACGACTGGATTTAGTTGGACGATCTGTAAAGCAGTGTGTCTTCTAAGAGAACAACATCAAATACACATTCAATAGATATGCACAAGTGTCTTTGTTTTGTGGTCCAGCACAAACTTTATAAGCCTTTCAACAATTGGGGAAGAGTGATAAGAACTGGTGAGTAACTGATGATTGGCAGCTCCTAGATAAGAACTGGCATAAAAGATTGTCAAAGTTTGGACAGAAGCAAGAAATTTCTTCAAAGTATCCAGTCCTGTTTAGAATTCACTCTGATAATGCAAAACTGGAAAAGGGAACGAAAATGAACCCCAAAAATAATCTTCAATCCTTCTTGTTTGCTAAACTGCATCCAGCTCTCACCAATAAGCAATAAAAAAAAAAGCATTAAGAAGTCTCAGGACAGTCCAGATTGAGCAGACCTATGATCAAAGGCACTTGCTCTGGCTGTGATCAGTTGCTTTTTCTCCATTCATAGTATATCTAGGATGACATGAATAAAGGTGTCCTATTTTTTTTTTTAAGATGCAGGTTGTGATTTCAGAGAGATTTGGCTGTTATTTCAAGCATGTCAAGTGACCTGCTCGAAATAGCAACCAATTATCCCCATTTGGTATTCATGTTTTCCCTATGAAATTTATAAAGTAAAGATTGAATACGGGTACAGGTAATCAGTTTTGTTTTCTAATACTATTTTGAGAGTAATTTAACGAAGGGAGCCCATTGCATACAGGTAGAAATCATAAGCATAATTAAGTACAATGAAATGGTTCATCTGAACATTCAACCATTCTGATTACTGCTAGCAGTTGAGCTGAGACCCCCTTCGGTCATGACTGAACATAGGATTACACCTAGAAAGTTACCCTCCCAGGCACAAGTCTGGGCAAGGTTGTTTACGGAAGACAAGCAGTCGCCCAAGCATACCGGCCTCCCCTCTCCATGCCACCAGTGTTATCCAAGGGAAAGGCAAAGGCCGATACAACTTGGCACCAGTGACGTCGCTACTCATTTCCACAGTTGAGTGAACTGGAGCAACGTAAAATAAAGTGTCTTGCTCAAGAACAAATCACACAGCCTGATCAGGGATTCAAACTCACAACCTCATGATTATAAGCTCGACACTCTAACCACTGAGCCATGCACCTTCACTTACTTTTACTTGCCCTGAATAGTAAAAAAAAAAAAAAAAAAAAAAATCAACTCCCGTACTTATTTTTTTAATTCCCTAAACCTGGTACTAATTCTATAGGTCACTTTTTGCTGAACTGCTAAAAGATGAGGACATAAACAAACCAAGTCTGGTAGTCAAGCAGTGGTGGGGGAGATATGAACACATGCACATAGATATAATAGTTACTTTTTTACTATACAAGAGAATTTTTCTCCATGGTAACTACAGTGAATTTGGCTTTTAGCAGTTGAAATATATCAAACTTTTCTAACTAACCTAAACTTTAGTTATATATATATATATATCATCATCATCATCGTTTAACGTCCACTTTCCATGCTAGCATGGGTTGGACGGTTCAACTGGGGTCTGGCAAGCCCGAAGGCTGCACCAGGCCAGTCAGATATGGCAGTGTTTCTACAGCTGGATGCCCTTCCTAATGCCAACCACTCCGAGAGTGTAGTGGGTGATTTTATGTGCCACCGACGCAGGTGCCAGACGAGGCTGGCAGACGGCCACGCTCGGATGGTGTTTTTTATGTGCCACCGACACAGGTGCCAGACGAGGCTGGCTGACGGCCACGCTCGGATGGTGTTTTCTTATGTGTCACCGACACAGGTTACAGACGAGGCTGGCGGACGGCCACGCTCGGATGGTGTTTGTTACGTGCCCTCAGCACGGAGGCCAGTCGTTGCGGTACTGGCTACGGTCACGTTCGGATGGTTTTCTTATGTGCCACCGGCACTGGTACCACAAGGATACAAATTCCATTACATACACACACACACATACATATATATGACAAGCCTCTTTCAGTTTCTGCCTACCAAATCCACTCACAAAGCTTTAGTTGGCCCAGGGCTATGGTGTCATGTAGTAGGACTGAACCAAGAACCATGTGGTTGGAAAGAAAACTTCTTACCACAGCTACACTTGTCAAGAAAAAACCTTGCCAAGTACTGATATCTACAATATTGCAAAGTGACAAGAAATGTTTCAATGGTATCAAGATATTGTGATATAAGGTCAGTTGGATAACATAAGGTGAACAGGATGGCAAACATAGGGTGAACAAGATAAGAAACATAAGGTGAACAGAATACAAATATAAAGTGAATGGGATAACAAAGTGAACAAGATAACAAATGTAAGTTGAAGAGGATAAACAGTGTGAACAGAATGTTAAATAAAATCAATAGAATAAGAGCAGATTAATAAAATATGCGAAAAACACAGAAATAGGGAGAGAATGTGGGAGTGTCAGTAAAAGGGACAGAGGTGTAAATAGTGAATTTGAGTGAAGGTAATGTGCTACCCCAGTCAGCTTTTTAAGACTTGGTTAAAGAAGTGAGGCAGAGAGAAAGAAATGATACAGAATGACAAGGGTCAACAAATGATGGGAAGTCTTTCAATAAGGAAGGCTTTATAAAGGTTGGATGGTAAAAGAGAAAATAAATATAAAGAACAGCTTAAAAAAAAAGCAAAAAATGGTAAACTATTCCATAGTTGATTTGTTCTTTTAATCTGTTCAGTTTGTATTTAATGCTAACATATATAATGTAGTCAGCAATAATGTTTTAATCATTTTAAGTTATATAAATGAAAAGAAAGCATCATTAGCTTACTTAGTAACTCTGGTCAAGAAAGACAGGGGAGATAATCCCAAATTTATAATTGATCAAAATTACTTAATATAGTGGGAAGTGAGTTTAAGCTTGACATATGGTGACAGCTACAGGCATAATTTTGGTCTTATTAGACCTTCCAGTAGTATACTGGAGCAACGTGAAATGAAGTGTTTTGCTCAAGAACACAATGCGTTGCCCAGTCCAGGAATTGAAACCACAATCTTATGATCGTGATGCTGTCACCCTAACCACTAAGCCACGCGCCTCCACAAATAATATATATAACTCCTACTAAATGTGTTGAGTGCCTATGTATTTTGTTTGTTCACTCACTTGTGTGTGTGCGTGTGTGTGACTATATTTATATATATATAATTAATTCAATTGTTACTAAGTGTGATTAAGGGTGCTGGGTAGCACCTATATTGCTAGAAATGAGAGTTAAAAACCCTTAGAGCTGCAAGAAAGCATCTATAGCTGCCTCATCATTTTATAATTTTTACATTAGCATTTTGCTGAATCAGTCATAAATTCATATGGAAAATATATATACTGACAGTCAGGATTTAGCTAAACCATCCAGTGATGAAGTAATTACTACTGATGAGTTTGTAATTTTCAAACAAAACTAGACTAGTATAGTGATCTTGCTTGCTGTGGGGTGGTTATCTCCCTTGTCAGTATATGAAGAGGTGCTTTCTTGCAGCTCTAAGGGTTTTTAACTCTTATTTCTAGCAAAATAGATACCCTCAGTTACAATAAGTGACAATTGAATTTTTCCTTTTTGGGTTTATATTGCATATTGCTGCCTTCGTTGATATATATATATATATATATATATATATATATATATATATATATATATATATATATATATCATGTTCATCTACCTATTACTTCAATCCACTTGAGTAATAAAGGTAGAATGAGGTATTTTTATCTATTGGCTGAAACAGCTGTAAGTTTTCCCCCCAATTTATATCTATGTTTTTTATAATAATTACTGGTATCTTTATATATTACATATTCTTATATGTAAAGAATATGTTATATATTATATTATTGTAATTATCAGTTCGGTAAATAAATAAATAAGTTAACATAATACTATGACTAAAAGTTGATGAACCACCTATTGATCTCTTCCATTTTCTTATTGCTATATATATTATATATTTGTCAATAAATACTGAGTAATGTGATAACTTGGAATAAGGAGCAGGGAGGAAGCATATCTAGGGACAGACTCTGCATGAAAACTAAATAGAAAGGTACTTTATGTAGCCAGGTAAAACTATAGGTGGGGAGAGAGAATCATTAATGTAATGATCCACTCTGGGTGATTGTGGATATATTTCAGTGAGGATATGAGATCAACTATGGGATAAAAAATTAATGCGAGAGAGAGAGAGAGAGAGAGAGAGAGAGAGAGAGAGAGAGAGAGAGAGAGAGAGAGAGGAAAAATAAAAACCTTCCATATTTTCACAAGTCTTTTGATGAAATCCAATCCTTAAAAATAAGAAAAAAATATATAAAATAAAAAATTAAAAAATAGAAAAGTTCTTTCTCATTTTTCTTTCCTTTCTGTTTTAACACAAATATCATCATCATCATCAACATTATCAACATCATCACTAACAAGAACAACAACAACAATAATAAATGTGTCCTATTTAGGCAAAAGGCTTGCAATTTCACCAAGAGGGGATTAGTTGATTACATTGATTCTAGTCCCAGCATTAGATTGGTACTAAGGCGGCGAACTGGCAGAATTGTGAGCACACTGGGCGAAATGCTTGGCGGTATTTCATCTGCCGTTATGTTCTGAGTTCAAATTCCACCGAGGTCGACTTTGCCTTTCATCTTTTGGGGTCGATTAAATAAGTACCAGTTATGCACTGGGGTCGATGTAATCAACTTAATCCGTGTGTCTATCCTTGTTTGTTCCCTCTCTGTTTAGCCCCTTGTGGGTAGTAAAGAAATAGGTATTAGATTGGCACTTTATCTAATTGACCTCGGTGGGATGAAAGGTAAAGTTTACTTTAGGAAGGCTTGAAATTAGAACACAAAGAGCTGGAATGTACCAGCATCAGGGCTTCATTACTTAACATTTTATCACCAATATACTACCAGCATCAATAATAACAGTGAGTGCAACAAGCAACGATAGTATGACAACTACCATTGCTGCTACCACCATCACCACTTAACTTTTAACACTGAGATAAGACCACATATTCAAAGCTGCTGTTTAGCCTTCAAATCATCTCTGATCAAACCTTTAACATTCAGGCTTCTTTGTCAAATGTCTTGTTTATTTATTCACCTTGCTTCAAATTAATCATGCATTATCTTGTAGCTTCAAGATTTCAACAGTGTGGTTTATTCTTTTGTTTTATTCTTTTATTTGTTTCAGTCATTTGACTGTGGTCATGCTGGAGCACTGCCTTTAGTCAAGCAAATCTACCCTAGGACTTATTCTTTGTAGGCCTAGTACCTATTCTATTGATTTCTTTTGCCGAACTGCTAAGTTAATTGGACGTAAACACACCAGCATCAGTTGTCAAGTGATATTGGGGGGACAAACACAGACGCACAAACATACACACACACACATATATATATATATATACACGATGGGCTTCTTTCAGTTTCCGTCTACCAAATCCACTCACAAGGTTTTGGTCGGCCCAAGGCTATAGTAGAAGACACTTGTCCAAGGGGCTACGCAGTGGGACTGAACCTGGAACCATGTGGTTGATAAGCAAGCTACTTACTACACAGCCACTTCTGTTTGTATATTTTTAGAATGACATTGTAGGGTAGGTTTGAGTGGTTGGATTTGGTCAGTTTGAACATAATACAGGTAGAATATTTGGGTTCGATATGGCCAGATTAAATGCTAAAGTGTTAAACAGACTTTTAATCAAAAGTGTTCTAGCTGTAATCGTCTAGTTTAATTTTTTTTTTCAGATACAGTATCTCTACATCTGTCTTATCCAATAGATACTTCCTAGCAACTTGCTATGCTAGAAATGGCAGTCAAATCTCTTTCAAACGATACTTTATCATTTTAAGAAAAATCAGACACAACCCACTGAAATGCCATCTTCACCCCAGGGTGTGGAAAAATTAATAATAGTGAGTTTGTTGTGTACAGTGCTCAGGTGCTTTACAACTCACCGGAAAATGGTAAGAGAGGACAGAAAGTGGCAATAAATCAAATCAAATAAAGACAGCAAAGAAAGTTGAGAGTATATGTATAGTACACCATTACAGAGTGTACTGGGTATTTTTTGTGACACCAGCACTAATGAGGTCACCAAATAATCCACCAACACTGTTTTCTGTCATCATCATCATCCCTTAATGTCCGTTTTCCATGCTGGCATGGGTTAGACAGTTTGACTGGAATTGGTAAACCAGAGAGCTGCACCAGGCTCCAGGCTTAGTTTCTATGGCTGGATGCCCTTCCCAACGCCAACCATTCCATAAAGTGTAGTGAATGCCTTTTACTGTGATTCATTATTTCAACTAATTTATTTCAACTAATTTTTTTATAGTCTCGTACACAAAAATTTCATGCAGTGCAATTTTTTTTCTTTCCTACAATAAGAGTATGCACATACTTGATGCAGATACTAGGCAATTAACCTTTCGTGCACATTAATTTCTGTGCGCTGGTGGCAAATCGCAGATGCGTGCAATATTTTAATGGAAAAAAAAAAGTCGTTCGAGTTCGCCTTTTATGCAAACTATGGTGAAATATGCCAAATGTTCATAAATTCTTGTTTCTCTCTAAATTCATTTAATTTTCATGTCGTAGAAGGGAAGAAAAAAAACTGTTATTTTGGAGTAAAAAATTAATAAGTGAGGTAATGAATGAGGTAAAAATGAAAAAAGTTTTACGGGATGGTAAAATTGTGAAAGAAAAAGAAATAACTTGCAAAAAACAATAAAAAACATGCAAAACAAAGGAGTGGGTGGAGAAACAAAATTCACTTTAATCGTGAAAATAGCGATGAAAAGGAGAAGTATTAAGACTTTTTAAAATGAAAATTACGAGTATTTAAGAATGTGGAATAAAATGACGAAAATAACAATTAAAAAAATGAACAAGTACAAAAAAAAAATGAATAAAAATTCTGTTCCGAAAGCATGATGAAGGGACGGACGAGACGCTTGAGAAACATGCATTAAAGTATTTAAAGAAACATGACTTTAATCCATGGTAAAAAAAAAAAAAAATCCATTTAATTTCCATTCTTTTGAAATGTTAAATATAAAAAAATTGGAAAAATCCCCTCACCCGCCTCAAAATAATTACGATAAAAAAAAAGACCGGAGAAATTCCGATTTATATGGGTCAGCTATTCTGAAAGTCCGCTAATAATGAAAAATTAAATTTTATATAAACTTTAAAGGTTTTGAACATTATTTAAACTGAAAATATGGTGGCATACCTACACAAGTGTGCATTATAATCTACATTATCTGAAAGATATTTGTAGAAAATGTAAAAAAAAGATAACCCTTTTTTTTTTTTGAAAGTTATGAGGAAACAATGCCAACTCATGGGAATTTTCCGAAACTCGGAAAATATTTTTCACAACGAATTCTGAAGCGTATTTATAGAAGATTTCATTAAAAAAAATATCCATTCTTCTGAAAGTTATGAAGAAACAAAGTTGCTGGGATGTGGAGCACACTTGTGAAGGTATGTTTACGAGAGCACTCAACACTATCACAGCCATCACCATCAACAACCTGCCATAGAAGGAGTCCCGACGGGGTCATTCGACTTGCTAGAATTAACACCCAAATCTTACATTAAATTACAAAATTACAAAAAAAAAAAAAAAGAAAAAAAAAGACAGTGTAGTTCTGGAATCCCTTCACAAAGGGTAAAAGATGGGGTGATCACAGCTGGAATGTTTTCGATTATAAGTTTGTTCGAGCATGGTTGACCTGGGGCTAAACAGCAACAATCCAACAAGAGATTTTCTATATGCTGACTGAGCTTGCTAGAAATAGAAGTCAAATCTTTATCCGATCTTAACCAAGCCTCTTTAAAAATGGATACATTAAAAAAAAAAATGAAAAGTAATCTCTAGATACACTTTGGCAGAAAAAAGTTGGAATCGTCAGAGTTGGGACACGTCTGATTATCTCTCGGTTTGATTTGAGTCGATCAGGGGCTAAACAAGAAGTGCAAAATCAAAACCAAATGATTGAGGAGTAGAAGTTGTAAAAATAACATTAAAATCCCTCCTAAAAAAACAAAATTCTTTCTTTGCACTCATCACAACATCGTTAGCCGTTATGACCGACTAAAATTTTTAAAATTTGCCTGTTACCCTCGAATGCAGCAATAAAATATTTCAAAAGAATAAAAAACCGCCTTGTCTTAACTTTAATTCACTGAAAAATTTCTGTTTTAATTAACATGCAACTTACCAGTTATCATCTGTGATTTGCAGGGGACATTTCGCCATTTGTCTGGATAATTCTCCATTATTTCTAACAGGGACGTTTTATCGTCTTTATAATAATTACAAAAGTTATTGTATTATATGTAGTTTCAATTTTTGAGATTGTTATTAGCTTTTTGCTTGTAAAATTTTTTTCAATGAAATTTCCTTTGAAATTTTTTAAAATAAAGTTATCGTTTTAGTTCAAGTTATAAAACTTTTACATAACCAGCAGACGACACTGGACTTGCAGACGTTCAGTTTTGATATTTCAATGTCTACAGTTTTTATTTTTTGTTATTTAATGTTCCTTTTTTTTCTTCTACTTTGTGACACGAGAAACAAGCTAAATTATAGAACGTGAGGGAATACATAGACATAAGAGAGAAATGTCAAAGTTAGTCAAATACTTAAGACTATGGAGGTTGTAAGTGGTGTTGAGGTGAAACAAATCATGGTGGTGCTGAAGGGTGATATTGGTATGGAGGCGGCATTGGTGATGGCAAAGGAGGTAGTGGTAGTTATAAGTGATGGAGACAGTGAGATTATCGGGGGCGGGGTTAGTGAATTAATACAAACAGTGGTTACAAATGGTGGTCGTATCGGTGGGGGTAAGCTTTGATGGCGATGCTGATAGTGACGAGGTATTTTACTACCTCACCACCTCTAGTAGTGGTGAAGTATTATTAGAGAGATGAAAGTGACAGCAGTGGCGGTAGTGTTAGAGGGAAGTTGAAGGAAAACGAACGAGGACATATTGTGTGGATAGGTAGAAGGTTCAGAAAAGTTGCAGATGGTGGGAAAGTGAAGAAGAGGGTAAGGGACAGTCAATGACATGTAAAGGTGCAAGGAAGGGTGAAGAAAGAACGTGTGAATTTGGAGAGAAGGGTGATGATAAAAATGACAACAGAGAGAGAGAGAGAGAGAGAAGAAAAACAGGAGACAGGGAGATGAGCGAAGATAGATGCGACGGAAGTTTGATCAAATTTAATTGAAGGTAGGAGAAAAGAAGAAAGAATGGGAGAAACAGTGTGAAAGGAAAAGACGAATAGGAAGATGGAGAGTGTGTGTAAAAGGAACATAAAATGAAGAGGAACAGACGACAGGAGAGAGATGTAGTGACAATGTGGTGTGTGTGTGAGAGAGAGAGAGCCGTATATAAAGAATAGATTAGAATTGTTGGTTGTTTGGCCCAAATCAGAGTGCTCCAGCTGACACCGTCTTTTTTGTACACATGTCAAACTACATTGTGCAATATGTAGTGTTTTTTCTAAAAAAAAAAAGAAAGAAAGAAAGTAATCTGAGGGATATTTGGCTGCTATTTCTTGCTGTGTGGATTGCTACGTTGGCGGTCCCTTGCTGAGGTTAGCGTAGGTTTAGAGTGGTGGTGGTGGGTGACGTGCGGAGAAACTGAAGGGAAATAGAGATGGTGGAGAGACATGAGAGGAAAATGGCGCAAAGGAAATAAAGAGTAAAAAAAAAATGAATATCGAAGAGATGGGAAGAAATATAGGGAGAAAACAGAGAAGAGACATAATAAAGAGAGATTGGGTAAAGAGGCTGAAAAAAAGAAATTGGAATGGGGAAAAAATGGATAGTAAAAAGAAAGAAAAACGAACGTGAAGTAAAAGTTGGTGACAAAAAAAAAATGTAAGGGAGAAGAAAATAGATGTAGGAATAAGAAAGGAAAGGTGAAAAAGATGATAAAAACTTAATGGTCGAGAGAGTGGAGAAATGATAATTCTAAGACTGGTGATAAAGATGAGTAAAGAGAACGAGAAAAATATTGAAAGAGATGGAGTCAAAAGGAATATGAAAAGAAAGTATGAATGAAGAGAGAAAGAACGAGAGAGAGAGAGAGAGAGGAGAAAGAGAGAGGGAGAGAAGCGTAAATGAATGAGTAGAACAAAAAAAGTAAGATAAATAAAACAGGTAAGATAGAAATGTGAAAAAATAGTGAAGGAAATTACAAGAAAGTACGGCAAGTATAAGGCGAGAAGAAAAGAATAAAGGTTACAACAGTAAAGTAATAAAAAAAAAGAGAGATATCTTAAGTTTGGATAAAAGAGAGAGAGGGTGAGAAAGAAGTGGGAGAGAGGTGGGTGAAGATGGAAGGTGACGTTTGAGGAAATAGGGGGAATGAGTAAAAGAGAAAGAGAGAGGACGAAGCAATAAATGAAGAAAAAAAAACTAAGTAGAAGGAAAAGAAAAAGAAACGAAGAGATCGAGAAAGGAAGAGAGAGAAAAAGACAGAGAGGGGGAGACTGAGATAATTGAAGGAGCAAAACTGAAGAAAAGGGAGAAAAGAACACAAATGAGAGGAAGAGGCTGTCGCTGAGGTGATGAGAATCACCATATGGAGTAACATTAAACAAGAAACATCGTTAAATACTTTAATGAGCTGAAATAATTTTATCAGAATTTGGGCCACGACATTATGATACCACCTCGTTTGACGAGCTGAAAGGTTAAAGGTGACAAGATTTCTTCTTAATGTGTTAATCACTAAAGGTGGTATGTCCCGGAAGTAGTTTGCTCTTATTTCGTAGGTGGCTATCTCGTAACAAAGAATCCGGAAATTGAAGAAGGTGAAGCAAGCAATTATTAAATTCGTCGCACTAAATTGGATTTTACTGGATGAATGTAAAGTGCATTGCTTTATTCTGAGTCTGTTTCGTCATTGTATGTTGTAGAGATTGTACTGTCAATTTCTATCTAACTGTTGAACATTGACTGCTTCACTGATGAACCCAAGAGAACGCTTTTTTTCTACAATATCAACATTTCTTTAAGTGAAAGCAGCTAGCTAGTAGAATCGTTAGCAGCCCAGGCAAAAAGCTTAGCGGCATTTCGTCCGTCTTTACGTTCTGAGTTCAAACTCTGCTGAGGTCGACTTTGCCTTTCACCCTTTCGGGGTCGAAAAATTAAGTACCAGTTGAGCACTGGGGATCGCTGTAATCGACTTACGTTTCCTTCCAAGCTTGATGGCCCTGTGCCAAAATTTGAAACCAATATTTCTCTAAGTGTCCATTCATTTTTAAATTAGAGAAAAATAGATTTAGTTTTCAGAAACCCTCACAAGGGGCAAATATTTATCAAATATCTTCTCGCTTTGTCTTTGCTGTCATTAATATAACGGCTTCTGTTTATCTTAACTTCTTTCAACTATTTAACGAATTAATGGCCTTGTTACAATTTGGTTCGTTGGAAAACCTCAATATATTTTTCACCTTCATGACTTTCAAGATACACAAACTGGAGTGAAAGGATTTGGGCTTAGCGTTGTAAGCTAAACACTAGTCAGCAATATTGTGTCACCACTAAGTACAGTATCCACATTTTTTTGTTTGGTAGATTGTAACAACGAAAGACCGCATTGCTGAGGATTAATGAAACATGCTGGACGCTGATACTTTAGCCATGCAGCCTGATCCTATCGTCTTGATCAAATGCAGCTCACTTCATCGATCACTGTTCGCATTTTCCGCGTCTCCTTGATACTTGAACAATGACTTCTTATTCCCAAACCTCCGGGGCTTATACAATTTCAGTAATTCTTTTCTACTCTAGGCAAAAGGCCCGAAATTTTTGGGGGAGGGGCCAGTCGATTAGATCGATTCCAGTACGCTACTGGTACTTAATTCATCGACCCTGAAAGGATGAAAGGCAAAGTCGACCTCGGCGGAATTTGAACTCAGAATGTAACGGCAGACATAATACCTATTTCTTTACTACTCACAAGGGGCTAAACACAGAGGGGATGAGCAAGGACAGACAAAGGGATTAAGTCGATTACATCGACTCCAGTACGCAACTGGTACTTAATTTATCGACCTGGAAAGGATGAAAGGCAAAGTCGACCTCGGCGGAATTTGAACTCAGAACGTAACGGCAGACGAAATTCTGCTAAGCATTTCGCCCGGCGTGCTAACGTTTCTACCAGCTTACCGCCTTAATACAATTTCAGTAATTGAGTTACGATTACTTTGAACTGTCTTCCTTTTGACATTTTTTTACGTGACTATGACTCTACAGTTTCTAGACTTAAGACTTGGATGTAAAAGTAAATTATTGTAACCTTTTATATAGAGATTATTAGAATAGGAAAATAAAGTTCTAGAGTACAGTAATCTGAAAGTCCAAATATCAATTTAAAAAAAGGTGACTTAACTGAAGAAGATAAAAGAGGATTTTGTAAATAATACAACAAATAAAGTGTATGCTCTCATCATGGAAGTCCAACTTGCTCTTTTAAAACGGTAGCTTCATTATAAATTGTTTTCAACGTGAATTCGTCGGCTCTCCAAACCTCTTTCAACATAGCTGTCACGATACGCAAATATACAACAACTAACTAATGCTAAACATTTAAACTGAAAATTGTTACTTTGCATTCTAGGCTCAAATCAGATTGAGGTGAAGTTTACTTTTAGAGTTACTTAACTAACAAACAGCCAAGTATCGAGGTCAATCTTAATCATCTAACACCCATCTCTTGGTAACAGTTGTAGCTTTTAAATCATAATTTAAAATAAATGTGGAGGGATGTCACACTAGTGTAGCTGGAGTGTGTGCTGCTCGGGACAGCCCTTCAGTTGCCGCCTCCGGACCCAACAAAAAACACATTGCCTACAGCACACCCAAAAGTGCGGCCCTGTGCGGTACCCCCCCCCCTAGCTACGCTAGTGGAGTGCCTATTTCTTTACTACCCACAAGGGGCCAAACAAGGACAGACAAACGGATTAAGTCGATTACATCGACCCCAGTGCGAAACTGGTACTTAATTCATCGACCCCGAAAGGATGAAAGGCAAAGTCGACCTCGGCGGAATTTGAACTCAGAACGTAACCGCAGACGAAATACCACTAAGCATTTCGCCCGGCGTGCTAACGTTTCCACCAGCTCGCCGCTAGTGGAGTGCCATTTAGGCAATTTGTTTAACTAATAATGCATGAGAACAGCATGCCTATTACAATTCCATCTCTTTCTTAAACGTGCATAATGAGTACACATCAACTTTTAGCCTGCAACTACTCTGCTACCAATCTCCAATAGTTCTGATTATAAACAACAGAGTTGAACGCATGATATCTACGAACGGATGATAGGATATTTTACGTGTACGTGAGTTTTACGTCCGCGTTTCTATGCTTGCTTAATGCTGAACGGATTTCGCTATTAATCACTTGTCGCGAGTTTTTGTCATCTGGCGGCACACACAGCGACTGAGTACCCAGCCTATTTTTCTGTCGTGCATACCATGTTTTTGGAATGGTTCTCTCTCTCTCTCTCCTCTCTCTCTCTCTCTCTCTCTCTCTCACACACACACACACACACACACAAACGAAATGCATGTCTGCACATGTGTGTTTGCTTTTTACAAGCTGCAGAAAAAGTACTCAAGATGTATAGAAGACTTTAACCATTTATTCGAAACTGGAGTTCCTCTCCATCATTTTTGGAGTTTCATTTTTAAAAAAAAATTTTCAGACTGTTACTAATACAAAAAGTGTATACCAAATTCGCAGCTCAATTTTAATTCTCGACTGCTTGAGTGAAAGAGAAAATATTTCGACTTCTACAATTGCACAAGCCAAAAATGTCAAAAAACTACGGAACATAACTCGTCGTTACCTATATTGGGAGTTACTTCCCTTGATTCTAATGTTTAGGAATAAGGTCCGCAAATTTGGGGAATAAATGTAACATCAACCTTAATACTTGATACTTACTGATAATACTTGGTACTTGGGATCTTTTCGGTTTGAACGGCAGTTTTTAAAAATAATTCCCATAAAACTAAACACTTTTAAACTTCGTATACTTAGTAGAATGTGTTTATAAAACATCTTTTTCTCTTGGCTTTCTTGAGAAAATTCTATAGTTTGTAAGATATTTGTTGTTTTTTTCTTCAATTTCTGCAATTTCAACCAATCAATGACGTCTATTGAGGTGAAAACATTCTGTGCCGTATGAATATGTCCTTCGTTTAAGAAACAGATTGGGTTTATTTACATTTCTGAAGAAAAAAAGATACCCTTCCCCCCACCCCTAACCCTAAAAGAGATTGAAATGCAATAGATCGATACTAGGGTCATAATTATGGGTGACAATTTCATATGACACCGCTAGAAAAAACTGCCATTCAAACCGAAAAGATCCGGTACTTGCTGCATCGAAACAATTTCGTAGTAAATTGATAGCATTGAAGGAAAAATGAATTTACTATCATCAGTTGACCTGCTTAGATCACTGCTAACGATTTTGAGTTCAAACAGTTCAGGCTAATTTAATTTTTTTTTAATACTAATAGCATTGAAATTTAAAGCATAATTTCTCAAATGGGTTAATAACTACAATAACTGACAGTTAATTTGCTGTTATTTGTTTTGAGTTAAAGTTGTTCTTTAGGCCCCCCACCTTTTTTTTTTTTATTTTATAGGCACAATGTAACCCAGCTTACAAGAATACTATCCCAAATTTTCTCCTGATTGGTTGTAGTTGTTGCGCTGGAGGTAAACACATACACACACAGTGGGAGGGAGAGAGAAAGACTTTACACATAGGTGCAAACATACATAGATGTTCATAGAGAGAGAGAGAAAGTGGGGGGAAGCAAAAAGAGATTACAACGTATCGAATAATTCAGCGTCGAATGAGCGACGCCAAACAGGTGTTGGCAAAACGTCTCATACCCTGATTTTCTCTTCACAACGCTTTGTTTTTTGAAGAGAGATTATGATTTTATGGACATTTGGCTTTTATTTATAACTAAGTCATCGTTAATGCAAGTATAAACCATATTGACGTTTAGTTGATATTTTAAAACGCAGATGTTGATAAAACTCATCTTTCTTTGGCGTTATTGAGATAGAAATAGAGAGAAAAAGATGATGATGATGATGTATCGTGTTTTGGAATAAGCGTAATACTTAACCGGTTGTTTTCAAAATTTTATTCATTTTTTTTTCTTTCAACAATATCTTCGGCTTTATACATGGAATATTACAATTCTGCCTGGGGAAGACATGTTTTTTTTTTTTTAGCCTCAAATTTCAACTTCTAAAAGCTTTTTGCCCCCTCTCTTAACTTTTTAATTTCTGACCCGTTTGTTTCGAAAGTTGTTTTTGCTTTGCAGGTTTGGAGTGGTTAAAAAAAGAAAAAACTTATAAAAAAAAAAAAAGAGATCACAATTCTTAAAAGACAAAAATAAATAAAATTAAATTAAAAAAATATAAAATTAGAAGTCGAAAATGAAAAAGGTTACGAATATTTTCGCGCAAGAGCGCGATGCGAGGAAGATAATTGAAACTTCTTTTGATGTTGTGTGTGTGTGTGTGTGTGTGTGTGTGTGTGTGTGTGTGTATGTAAAGAAGAGAGAGAGAGAGAGAGAGAGAGAGAGCTTGCATAATTTAGTAGAAGCATATAGTTCCTAATCAAAAGCTACACAGATTATATGACATTACAAGATTTATTTTACATTTTTTTTATATCATTGGAAATAAATTTCAACAATGTATAGGCGCAGGAGTGGCTGTGTGGTAAGTAGCTTGCTAACCAACCACCTGGTTCCGGGTTCAGTCCCACTGCGTGGCATCTTGGGCAAGTGTCTTCTGCTATAGCCCCGGGCCGACCAATGCCTTGTGAGTGGATTTGGTAGACGGAAACTCAAAGAAGCCCGTCGTATATATGTATATATATATATATATATGTATGTGTGTCTGTGTTTGTCCCCCTAGCATTGCTTGACAACCGATGCTGGTATGTTTACGGTTCGGCAAAAGAGACCGATAGAATAAGTACTGGGCTTACAAAGAATAAGTCCCGGGGTCGATTTGCTCGACTAAAGGCGGTGCTCCAGCATTGCCGCTGTCAAATGACTGAAACAAGTAAATAAAAAAAATGTGACGAAAAAAAAAACGTGTTGGGATTAGACGTAGTTTTGTTACAGGGGATCTGTTCAGTTTGGCTGTGAGCCGAGTCAAACCAACAGATCCGTTACAGGTCACACAGTATTACTTTCTATACATTACGCCGTCAATGTAAGATCCTTCGTCTTGTCGCTTATTACATACACACTGATATTTAATCCGTTTCTAAAATTCTTACTTTAAAACATAACACTTTCATCATACTGACTTGATGGTTAGGACCATCCGGTTGCCTTTATCGTTTAGTATTTCCTCCGTACAAATTTATTGCCAATATACTTACTAATGAAGGCGGCGAGCTGATAGGAACGTTAGCACGCCAGGCAAAATTTGCTTAGCGGCGTTTCGTCCGTCTTAACGTTCTCAGTTCAAATTCCGCCGAAGTCGAGTTCCTTTTCATCCATTCGGGGTCGATAAAATAAGTACTAGTTGAGTACTAGGGTCGATGTAATCGACTTGTACCTTTCCTTCAAAAGTTCTGTTCTTGTTCCAGAATTAGAAATGATATTCGGGCTACTGAAGTTTTTCTCTCATTACTGCAACTTGTCCGAAAAACAATAGATGTAAATTGCGACAGTGGTATCACATAATTATAAGCCTGATACTTATTCTATCGGTCTTTTGTCGAACCGCTAAGTAAACACCCGCACTGATTGTCAAGCGGTGGTGGGGACAAACAGACACATACGGGCAGCTTTTAAGCTAGCTCCTGTTGAGGGCTCTTCATTAGGCATTGGGCCCAACAGTGATACTTCATGCATTGAGTACACATTAAATTTTATTAATCATGAACAATATTTTTCAAGCAAAGAACAATTTTCATCAAAACAATGATATAATTTGTCGACTTGGAACTTATTGCAAAGCTGCATGATAAACAACAGTACCACCACAATTGCCACAACATTTAACATACACACACCATTCAGACTTCTGACACCACCACCATCAATACCTTTGACTTCGCCGCCTTCCCTTCCACCACCATCACTACTGTCTTTCCCATCACTTACTCTCACCGTCATCCCTGACAGCCTTGACCACCACCGTCTCTATCACAACTACAGCTCATACTATACTACTACTATCACCCCCATTACCATCAGTGTACAGTATGTTAATTCAGCATGCTGGTTCAGTGTTCAGTCCTTTCTCTCACATACCCACCCACCCACAACCCACTCTCTATCTCTCTCTCTGTTATTATCACTCGCACTGCCATCATTAACACAGCTACTTTTAATAAAAACATCGTCAACTCTCCCTAAATTTCTTTCTTTCTCTTTCTCTTCGTCACCGCCCTCATCGTCTTTCTGCCTACTCTTACAGTAAGAGAGGGGGTCGAAGTGTGACACACTGACGCATAAATTAGTTTTCGCATTTATCATATTATTATTAACACATACACACATACATGACGAGCTTCTTTGAGTTTCCGTTTACCAAATTCCCTCACAAGGCATTGGTCGGCCCGAGGCTATAATGGAAGACACTTGCCCAAGGTGCCATGCAGTGGGACTGAACATGGAACTATGTGGTTAGGAAGCAAACTTCTTACCACACGGCCACGCCTATATATATATATATATATATATATATATATATATATATATATTATATATATATATATATGTATGTGTGTGTGTGTGTGTGTGTGTGTGTGTAATTGTGTGTGTTTTGGGGTTTACTCTAACTCCTCCCACACCGTCCAACCGATTTTAATGATTTTTGGCACATAGGTAGATCACATGCCCTGAAGTTCAAATAAGGCGGGAATTTTTCAAAAACTCGATAATGCTCAGTTGGCATAGATTTTTGTGAGCTCAATCGGGTGTTTGAATGGAAATTCCCATAATGATGCTATTTTTCCTGCGGCTTCCGCATTTTCTGTCCGATTTTGATGAAAATCGATGAGTGAGCGAGGTTCATAACAATGAATTGATGTCAGTATATGGCGTTGACAAAAAATCGATAATTGCGCCTGAGTAGTGGTTTTATAAAATCAATTGGCTATTTGCGTGCAAATACCCGTAGAGATTTTATTTTGGGCAGTAACTTTATATTTTTCATCCGATTTTAACGAAATTTGAGATTTAGGTAAATTTTGTGGTAGGGGAGACGGTAAAGGTTTTAATTTAATTCCAGAGCGGGCATCAAATAATAGATATGAACTATAATTCGTGTAAAATTTCAACGGTCAGAGGTGAGCTTAACTTCAACACAGAAAACACGAGCAACGCCAGGTCCAGCTAGTATATATATATATATATATATATATATATATATATATAAACTAGTGAAGGCGCATGAATCAGTGGTTAGAGCGCTGGGCTTACAATCGTGAGGCTGTAAGTTCGATTCTCAAATAGGACTGTGTTCATTTCACTCAACTGTGGAAATGAGTTGCGAGGTTACTAATGTGAAACTGTATCGGCTTTTGCTTTTCCCTTGGACAACAATGGTGGTCTAGAGAGGGGAAACTTATGCATGGGCAACTGCTGGTCTTCCACAAACAACCTTTCCGGATTTGTGCCTCAGAGGGGAACTTTCTAGGTGCAATCCTACGGTCATTCGTGACCGAAGGGTTCCCATATATATATATATATATATATATATATATATATATATATATATATATATATATAACGGGAAGCTTTATGAAAATAGACAAACGACGACAGGTGGAAAACAAACGAACAATGTATTCGTATGGCGCTCAGGAAATATAATAAAACAAGTCTCTTAACGTTTCGAGCCTACGCTCCAAGAAAGATACACAGAGAAAAACACAGAAAGAAGGAGAGAAAAAAATGCGTGCAGTAGCTAACGATCAACATGGCGATCTGTTCGGCCAGAGGTCAAAGATCAAACATGAGACGCGAGAGCGAAAAAGGGGAGATAATAGGGTTGATAAAAAGGTTGAGGGACAGCTAAAAGTGCGTGGGAGGGGTCGGATGTGTGTATGTATAGGGTTGGTGTATGTATTAGTATGTATAAAGGGTGTGTGTGTGTGTGTGAGAGAGAGTATTAGTGCGTAAGATTGGTCTGGACATGCGTAGTATGGGGTGGTGTATGTATTAGTATGTATTATATGTATTGATGTATTAGTACGTATTGGTATGTATAGGTATATGTGTGTGTGTGTTGAGAGATAAGCGAGCGGGTCTGGACGTGTGTATGTATAGGGTTTATAATATATTATATATTATAATAATATATATATATATATATATATATACATACATACACACAAGTTTTCGTCTACGAAATCACTCCAGGGCATTGATCGGCCAGAGCCGAACAGTGAAACTGAACCTGAAACCACATGGTTACAAAGCGAGCTTCTGAACCACACACGCCTAAAACCTATATTTTCTGTAATTTCTTCAATTATTTCATTCTTAGTGTAGCTAATTCCGAAAGAAAAAATCTAAACACTAACTTGTTCCATCGAATTTAGGGTTCGATTTAAATAATTTTTTCCACAAGAGATAATTACACTACAGGCTATTATAGAAAACATATATTACCGGGGCCGACCGAGTTACAGCAATCTTCTCATTGATTTATTTTCGACTTATGTTATTTTGAAATTATTATTGATTTATTTATTTTGTAGAATGGCAATATCCGTTTTTCTGCTTTAAATATGCAAACCAAAGAATTAAAAAAAAAGAAAACGAATTGAAAAAAAATTAAAGGTGCAAGCGAAAATTGAAAAAGAAAAGAAAAAAGGACGATGAGCTATTCTCGTCATTTCATTGACTATCACTGGTATTTTGCACTGATAACGAGGAATCATCTGGGTGTGGATCAAAAGACGGATCAAATATGAAAGTGGATCAAGTAACGAAATGAAACGATCTCCACATGGATGAAAAAATGCCTAACTTGAACAGGTTTTTTTTAAGAAACACATTACCGAAATTTATCCCCAGTGATTAAGAACATCTGTAAAATAAAAATTGTTATAATACCATATTTCCCTGTAAGTTTATATATCTTTTAGCTTTTACGTGTCTCGGTCACTGAATTGCGGCCATGTTGGGGCATCGCGTTGAAGGGTTTTAGTTGAATGAATCGACTCCAGTACTTAATTTAAAAAAAAAAAGCCCCGTACTTATTCCATCGGTCTCTAACCGTTAAAGTATGGGGATATAAGCAAACCAACACCAGTTGTCAAGCGGTGGTGATGGACAAACACAGACACATTTTGTGTGTGTGTGTGTATCCACGTGGTCCCAATCGCCCTCCTAATTCACGTGGCGATTGGGACAACGTGGATGAGGAAGGCGCGATCCAGAGAGGAGTGGACAGCGTGCTGTGACCAGCGGTGTCAAATGGACGCCCGACGGACTGGGTGATCAAGGTGATATATATATATATATATATGAAAATATACATGGAATTTTCGTCAGAGAGACTCAAACCAATAGGTATGCGCTGAGTGCTCTTTTTTTTTTTACTTTAACGCGCACGCGCGTATTAAACTACTACAAAATCACTGTTTGAGCAACGCATATGTTGAGTACTGGCATCGACTCGTACAAACTGTAATAAAGAAGTCAAAAATCAAATAGTAAGATTTTGAAATCATCTAATACGTTTCAGGTTCGTATAATATGTAATAGGAAATGCATCCAGGCGCAGGAATGACTGTGTGGTAAGTAGCTTGCTTATGAACCAAATGGTTCCGAGTTGAGTCAAACCGCGTGGCACCTTTGACAAATGTCTTCTACTAAGCCTTGGGCCGACCAAAGCCTTGAGAGTGGACTTGGTAGATGTAAACTGAAAGAAGCCCGTCGTGTGTGTGTGTGTGTATATATATATATTATATATATATATAACGGGAAGCTTTATGAAAATAAACAAAAGACGAAGGCAGGTGGAAAACAAACGAACAATTGTATTAGTATGGCGCTCAGGAAATATAAATAAAACAAGTCTTTAACGTTTCGAGCCTACGCTCTTCAACAGAAAGATACACAGGGAGAGAAAAACATATATATATATGTATTTATGTATATGTTTCTGTGTCTCTGTTTGAGAGAGACCGATAGAATAAGTGCTAGGCTTACAAAGAATAAGTCCTGGGGTCGATTTGCTCGACTAAAGGCGGTGCTCCACTATGGCCACAGTCAAATCAACTGAAACAAATAAATGAATAAAAGAATTACGTAAACCTTCTTCAGAACATTTCAAAGAAGTTTTTAAATGTGTGCGTGCGTGCGTATATATATATATATATATATATATATATATATATAACGTAAAGTATAATAGCCATCTCAATATGGCTAACCACTAAGGGTGGGCGTTACTGT
>NC_042998.1:49054447-49064447 GCF_006345805.1 Octopus sinensis | reverse complement strand
AATTTTAATGAATTCTAACAAATGTATTTTACTGATGACTTCTTTTACTTCGTCTTTAATCTCTATGGTACATGCGTTTCCCCTCCCCATATAAACCCGACAAGGAAAAGGTTAAAAGAGACAGATGGTGAATTATTTAGATATAAAAAAAAACAAAAACAAAAAAAAACGAAGAAATATACTGAGAAAATATTAGTGAAGAAAGAACAGAGAGTTATTATAAGAAGATATGGTAAGGGGGTGCGGAAAAAATTTATTCTGAAAATCGAAAGTCGTTTAGATACCAGCAGAGAAACCTTTCATCCTCTGTAATAAATTCTTTATAGAAATAAGGACAATACTTCTTAAAATCGCCTACAAGTTTCACACATTTTTCAACTGACAAAATAAAAGTAAAAACAGAATATGAAAAAAAGAGGGGAAAATTGTGCCTAGAGTAGAAAAGATTATTGCAACTATTGTAGTCTAGTTTCTTGCTTGCTTAACTCTTTGAGATTTAAATAAGCCATATTTGGCCCTTATATTCTGTTTGATGGTCAAGCCGGCCAGATTCGATCCGTCACATGTACCCTACAAAATCATTCTAAATACACAATCAGGCGTAGTTGTGTGGTAAAAAGTTTGCTTCCCAACCACATAGTTCGGGGTTCAGTCCCACTGCGTGACACCTTGCGCAAGTGTCGTCTGCTATCGCCTCGAGCTGACCAAAGCCTTGTGAGTGGATTTGATATGCGGAAACTGAAAGAAGCCCGTCATGTGTGTGTGTGTGTGTGTATGTGTGGAAGTGTAATGGCCCGGTGGCTAGGGCAGCGGACTCGCGGTCGTAGGATCGCGGTTTCGATTCCAAGACCAGGCGTTGTGAGTGTTTATTGAGCGAAAACACCTAAAGCTCCACGAGGCTCCGACAGGGGGTGGTGGCGATACCTGCTGTACTCTTCCGCCACAACTTTCTCTCACTCTTTCTTTTGTTGGCCTACTCGCTTAGCCAACGGGGTGGCGTCATTTGAAGGCTATAACAATGCGAAGTGCATTGTGACCAGCGATGTGTAGCAACATCTGATAGCCTGGTCAGTCACGGTGATTATATATATATATATATATATATATATATATATATATGTATGTATGTGTGTGCGCGCGCATGTCTTTCTATCTGTGTTTGTCCCCCCACACCGCTTGACAACCGGTGTTGGTGTGTTTACTCCCCTGTAACTTAACGGTTCGGTAAAACAGAACGATAGAATAAGTACCAGGCTTTTAAAAATGTAAATACTAGGGACGAGACATTCAACTAAAATTTCCTCAAGGTAGTGCCAAGAATAAAAGATAAATTACATAACTGAAATCTCAAAGCTACAAGATAATGCATGATTAAATCAAAACAACGTGAATAAATAAGCTTTACATCTGACAGTGATCAGAATGCAAGAAGCTGCAAACAATAGGTGAAAAATATCGGTAAATCAGCACTTTCAATCGAATATCCCTTGTCATGTTTTTTCCGCCCGAGTTTCACGTACAGTCACTCGTTATTATCGCCACCATAAATGCAGTAGATCAATGACTGGTCCCAAAAGAAATCCTATGACCAACGACGTATTGTATTTACTCGTGTATAAGACACACTGTTTTATATTTACTGAAAGAAAAAAAAAAAAGAAAAAACTGGGGTACCACTTATACACGGGGCAAAGATAAAATTATTAAGGGAAACAAATTTATATCAAGATTTAACACGAAATTAAGGTTGCAACTTACACACGTGTAAATACGGTAATTAATTACAAAATACAATATAACAAATAAACGAATAAATAAATTACTTATAGCTATTTCTCATCTTTATGACGAAACCAATAAAGTCATAAGGCGGCGAGCTGGCAGAAACATTAGCACGTCGGGCGAAATGCGTAGCCGTATTTCGTCTGCCGTTACGTTCTGAGTTCAAAATCCGTCGAGGTCGACTTTGCCTTTCAACCTTTCGGGGGTCGATTAGATAAGTACCAGTTACGCACTGGGGTCGATATAATCGACTTAATCTGTTTGTCCTTGTTTTTTAGCCCCTTGTGGGTAGTAAAGAAATAGAAACCAATAAAGTCATTTGCTCTTTGATGAATCCCATTGATCAAAAATAGTCATCAAACAGACATTTAATGCCGGCAGAATTACTTCAACATTGGGCAAAAATTATGCGCGGTAGTTCTTTTGATTCATTATATTCTGAATTCAAATTTCGGCGAGGTCGACTTTCTCTCTCATTCTTTCGTGGTTGATAAAATAAAGAACTACTTTAGTATTGAAATCGATGGTATCAATTAACCGCCTCCCACTAAAATGGCCGACCATGTACCAAAATTTGAAACAATAACTTATAACTTGAGAGAGCAATATGTATCACAGATAATCATTTCCTTCGAAAGAGGCGGATGGGGAAACGGGAACCGGTAATTAGGGCATGTTATTCTCGAGAACATTAGCTATAAAACTGACATGAAAATAGCTACAAATGGGATCGTAATAAGGTCTCGAACTCTCAAATATGGAAAAGCTTCGCTTATAATTTAAATCACTTTCCACTAATTGCGTTAGCGCAATAAAGAAAATATATATTACAAAACAGGAAAGTGGAAATGTTTTGGTGTTATTTCTTCTCCATTACACGTGTTCCCTTTGCTAACAGGAATTACAAAGTTTTCCATGTTATGTAGACATCTAAGTAATTTCCTATTAGAAATTCTTCTGACAGAATAAATATAATACCATTCGCTATGCAAGTATATCTCCGTGACATTTAATATGTATTTTGGTTAAAATACAGCAGCAACGGAGACCACATATTGGATTGTAATAATGGAATAAGCAGATGTACTTCAAGAGAAAACAGCTGGGATTTACCCTAACCACCTCTCTCTCATATAGTTAATCCAAACACGAACAAAGAGAAAACACAACAACGCGAGGACGTAGAACAAGTATAGTGTTATTGGACGCTCAGGAAAGGAAAGAAAGGAGGAGGATTTAACGTTTCGAGAGGAGCTCTTCGTCAGAAATATAGAAAAAAGGAAAAGTCCAAGGAAGGGAAGACGGAGAAAGAAAATCACCAGCGATACACACGCGGTCACATATTGAAATCT
Organism: Octopus sinensis; assembly: GCF_006345805.1. Classification (NCBI taxonomy): domain Eukaryota; kingdom Metazoa; phylum Mollusca; class Cephalopoda; order Octopoda; family Octopodidae; genus Octopus; species Octopus sinensis. The sequence goes on along the minus strand of NC_042998.1, from coordinate 49,061,313 downwards.
CTCATATATATATATATATGTATTTATTTATTTATCGCCACCTAAATACGGATGTTCAACAAGAACAGATGATACTACATTTTAACCCCGGGTATTCAGGTATTCAGGTGGTGCTAAACATTGCTTCTCGGTACATGTACTACTTTCGCCTCAGATTTTAAGTAGCAAGTTTGCTTGTTTATATATATATATATATATATATATATATATATGTCTGATCCCTCTGTCCGGCACTAGTCGCCATGATAGATCGTTAGCCACTACACACATTTTTTTCTCTTTGTTTTTTCTCTATACCTTTCTGTAGAAGAGCGTAGGCTCGAAACGTAAAAGACTTTTTCTATTCCTGAGCGTTACACTAATACATCTACTTGTTTTGTACACCACCTGTCTTCGTCTTTTGTTTTTTCGTAAACTTTCCCTATATATATATATATATATATATATATATATATACTTTCCGTATGTAAAATGAACGAGAGAGTATAAAAAAAGTGTTTCGTGTACATACACACACGTGTGTGTGTGTGTGCATGTATACGAAACATTTTCTATCAGTTAATTTAATAAATTGAAATGCTCTGTATTAAAATAGGTTAATTTCCCAAGCTGTGTCTGCTTTCCCTTCCTCTAAACACCTTTACTTTTTTTTTAAAATTCTCTATCATTAACTTTTATTTGCTGTATTAGATTTAAGCCACAATACTGAATTGCGTATTGCTGTTTTGTATTTGCTGCACTGTTTTCTATTTGTGTAAAGTCCTGCTTGCCAACGAAGACAATTATTAGTTATGTGACCTACAAAAGGATAATATTTTAAAACGATCTTATCAACAAAACATGTTGCTTTACAAACGACTTAAACTTGATTTCGAGCCAACGATGAAACCTGTATGTGATCGCTTGACCTGCTAGAAATAGCAACAAAATTCTTTCAAATCATATTGTTTCACCGTCTTAGCAAAGAATACGTTAAGTAATGTAGTCTCATGTTCCTTGCTCATGGGACAAAGACATATGATGAGTGCGACTGTACTGTATAACAGATGTGCGACATAAGCATACTAGAAAACCAGACAAAAATAGACACGAAATCCTTGACACGTGTGAGAAGACCCATTGTATGCTGTGAAGTGGTTAGTGACAGGAAGGACATGGCAAACCTTCCAAAGAGGCTCTTATGAAATGTTTTAACTTTATAAGAGAGAAAGGGGGAAGATAGAGAGGAACGGCAGGGAGGGAGAGAGAGACAGAGAAAAAGAAAAATGAGAGAGAAAGGGAGAGAAATGAATGAGACAGTCATTCTCAGAACAACTTTTTGTTGTTGGTCAGGAAGAGAGAAAGAGGTTTAGAGAAACAAAAAAAAAAAAAAATGCAGTGAATGGTTTCGTTCCATCAGAGGAATGGGTGGATCACTTGAAAGTACAATGGAGTTAGAGTAAGGCAATTTACATTCTGAGTTCAAATTACGCCGAGGTCGACTTTGCCTTTCATCCTTTCGGATTCGATAAATTAAGTACCAGTGCGTACTGGGGTCGATCTAATCGACTGGCTCCCTCCCCAAAAGTTTCGGTCCTTGTGTCTAGAGAAGAAAAGAATGGAGTTAGGGAAAATGGAAAGTAAAAGAAAAGGGTTAAAAAACAGATTGGCTCAGTAAACTTGATGTGAAAAATATTGGTTTCAAATTTTGGGAACAAGGACTACAAAGGTCCTGAGGAGGGGGGGGTAAGTTAATTACATCAACCCTAGAGCTCGACTGGTACTTAATTTATCGATCGCGAAGAATGAAAGGCAAAGTCGATCTCGGTGAAATTTGAACTCAGAACGTAAATTGCCTTACTTGGGGTGAAAAATATTAGTAAAAGAATTAAAGTGCTCTAATGGCAGAAATGCTATGGGAACAACTTAAAACGACTGGGATGTCTTTCATCATATGTCCACTCGATCAAGGCTGACCTTGGGCTAAAGAGCAACAACTAGAGCAGTGTTTCTCAATCATTCTTTAACTATGGATCCCTTTGGCTCCTATTTTACTCTACTGGACCACCATAGCCATTGTGTATGTGTATATATATATATATATATATATATATATAATATATATATATATATGTTGAGAGAGAGAGAGAGAGAGAGAGAGAGAGAGAGATTTATGAAACAAGTTAAAAATAATGGTCATTATTTAAACTTGTTTCTTAAATATCACTCTGTAAAAACCAATTTATTTGAAGTTCATCCACGGATTTACAATATAAAATTGTGATGAACCATAACTTGGGATCCTACCAAAAGATTACTTGGAGTTTTTCACTAATCTTAGTAACATTGTTAGCCTGGTGTGCCAACAGAAAGCTTATGAAGTATTTTGCACGGATTTATAATCCCTCACTACATGTTATATATATATATATATATATAGGGAGAGTTTACGAAAAAAAAAAACAAAAGACGAAGACAGGTGATGTACAAAACAAACAGATGTATTAGTATAACGCTCAGGAATAGAAAAAGTCTTTTATGTTTCGAGCCTACGCTCTTCTACAGAAAGGGACACAGAAAAAACAAGGAGAGAAAAAAAATGTGTGTAGTGGCTAACGATCTATCATGGCGTCTAACTCGGACAGAAGGGTCACACACACACACACATATATATATATATATAATATATATATATATATATATATATATATATATATATATTATATATATATATATATATCCTACTGTATATAAATTAAATATTATTAGGAATTGTGTAAAAAAAATATTATGTGTATTATAGAAGTATCAGCAATTTATTGCACATCAACTTTAACAACAAAATCTTATATGGATCCCCAAGGTCGATATGGATTCCGATTGAGAACCAATGACCCAGAAGTTAACGACCACCCAGGGGCATTATGAGCTTACAAGAGGAAGACAAATATTAAGGAAGCGCTATGAGTGCTCTTGGTATTTAGAAGGTCATGCTTTTTCTTAGAAATAAGATATTTAAACCAAGTACAATACTTATTTAAATATATTTTCTAAGCAAATTTTTGTTGGGATTAGAATATGTGTAGGACGTTGTGCTATCAGTGAGCAGAGACATGAATGATGATGCGTAAAAAGCTAGTATGATTTCATTATATAAGTCCTCAACTTCGTTAGTAATATCCAGGAATCTTTAACATTAAACATGTTAAATTCAACAAATTAACCTACGTAACTTACTAAAAATGGCACATAATGGATGGAATAACATAAGGAAATCGAGATAATCTACTGTATAAAACTAGCTTCTGTTCGATTAAAATAATGATTTTTATTTTCTTCCACAAAATATGGGGGGAAGAGGGTGTTGGTAAAATACAATTGAGTGAAAGAGGGCGCTGAGGTGCAGAATAAATTGGTTAACATCTTAACATACAATCCCGTATATTTTCGTTGAGGGATGTCTAGTAAATATATATATATTTGAACGAAAATGTACGTTCACTGTACTCTGAATTATATCTCACTTATTTCTAACCCGAAATACTTCGTTCATGACGTTATTCCTGTTATGATTAACTATCAGTAACTATCATTTCTATCAGTAACTTCATAATAAATCATAACTGATCCAAAATAATTTGTGTACTTATTCTTCCTTACATACAGATTGAAAATAAATAATAATAAAAAATGGGATCTTTTCGGTTTGAACGGCAGTTTTTCTAGCGGTGTCATATGAAATTGTCACCCATAATTATGACCCTACTATCGATCTATTGCATTTCAATCTGTTTTAGGGTTAGGGTTAGTTAGGGTTAGGGGTAGGGGGAGGGGAGGGTATTTTTTTCTTCATAAATGTAAATAAACCCAATATGTTTCTTACGGCACAGAATGTTTTCACCTCAATAGACGTCATTGATTGGTTGAAATTGCAGAAATTGAAGAAAAACAACAACAAATATCTTACAAACTATAGAATTTTCTCAATAAAGCTAAGAGAAAAAGATGTTTTATAAACACATTCTACTAGTATGCGAAGTTTAAAAGTTTTTAGTTACGTGAAATTATTTTTTAAAAAACTGCCGTTCAAACCGAAAAGATCCTAAAAAATGATATATTCTGCATGGACATTGAAAAAAAAAATGTGTTAAGAGGTTAAAGAAAAAAAAAAGACGAGAATATTTGAGAGATAGAGAGACAGAACTATGACCGTATGTATAGTCATTTTTCAAGTCTCTAGATAAGAGTGTCTTTTATTTATCGGAAAATGAATATAAGCACGCACTCCTATACGTACAAATTTTCGTAGGAAAGCAAACATATATAAATGCATGCAAATAAACATATCGTGTTCATAAATTCACTGACACGCTCACACTTGTACGAAGGTTTCTTGATTAAAGTAATGCCAACCAGTTAACTGGGGGTGATAGAAATAAAAGAAACTTATCACCAAAGAGCCAATGTGACCTGAACAGGTTAGAAGAGATAAACAAATATTTTACTTGTTGCTGTTGTTTAGTCCTAAGTCAACGCTGATCAAGCAGTACTATAATCAAAGGCGTTCCATTCATAACAAACATGTCTTTTCCCCAGTCATGGCGTATCTAGGATTACATTATTCAAAGTGTTACCTCCTCTTATCAAGAAGGAGGTAGAGAGATTTGGTTGCCATTTCTTGAAAGTCGAATGACAGTGCAAAGTCTTTTTGACTCGTTTTACGTGTTCAATCTATTAGTCATGCCTATATATATATATATATATATATATAGATAGATAGATAGATAGAGAGAGAGAGCACCCCGTCGGTTGCGACGACGAGGGTCCAAGCTGATACGATCAACGGAACAGCTTGCTCATGAAATTAACGTGCAAGTGGCTGAGCACTCCACAAACACGTGTACTCTTAACGTAGTTCTCGGGGAGATTCAGCGTGACACAGAGTGTGACAAGAACTGACCCTTTGAAATATAGGTACTACTCATTTTTGTCAGCTGAGTGGACTGAAGTAACGGGAAACAAAGTGTCTTGCTCAAGGACACAACGCGCCGCCGGGAATTGAACTCACAACCTTACGATCACGAGTCGAATTCCCCTAACCACTAAGCCACGGGCCTTATATATATTGTAGCACACTGGTCTTTTAAAAATGCGTTAAATGCTTTAACTTATCTATATGACAAATGCAGAGAAGGATAAAATAACACTTCTAACGAAATATGTTTCGATGAGTCAATCAAATTATTGCCTTTCCAACAACAACGTCAAGAATATGGTAGATGACATCTGGCCAAAGTATTGCGTCGGAGTCAAAACCGGAACGACATAACTGAAGGAAGAAAGGGTTGCAACAACACTCAGCTAGTGATCATTTCAGCCGAGTAGGTAGGAACAACGTGAAACAAAGTGTCTTGCTCAAGAACACAACACGTCCAACACCCCTAACTACTAGGCTAGAATGTTGGACTCATCGACGACAGGAAACGAAATAACTAGAACACAATAAACCTTAAGTTGAAGACGAAATTAGAATCCTCACCCAGAATAAGGTGAATAAACCATATAGTGATAAAGTGGCGAACCCTTTTTTAAGATTATATTTAAAGCTTCGTTAAAGAGAGGGGGACGTAACAACCATTACTTTCTTTTTACAAAGCTTTCGAGACTAGGGGAAAGAGCAGAGAAGGTTATCCTCAAATCGGAAACCAAAATCGAATGTGAGCAACAAGGAACTCCGCTAAAAGCACCTGAAAACCAAGTGGTGGTGATAAACCGAGCGATGGTTTATGCCTACCATCCAACAACTCAAGGACGTAAAGAGACGGAACGAATACCACTAGTTTTATAGCGGCTTTTGTTTTTCATACAAGAACGTGTGTAAGTTGAACTATATAAAACACTAGAGAAAGAAACCTAACCGTTTCCTGCAATAAATACATCAAAAGCAACATTTTTCATGAATCCTTAGAATACTACTGTGGATCTACAACTTGCTATTTTTCTTGCGTGGACCCTCAAAAATCTTACACGGTCTCCCAGGGATCACATGAACCCCGGTTCAGAATCACTGGTCTAAAGCAGGGCTGGCCAACCTGAGGCCCACAGACTTATCTTGCGGCCCACTTGATACTTTCTTGAAGTATTGTGGTTAATTTCAAAATAAAATTATTTGTGTAAAACATTTGTTTCAAAATAAATTTAAAGTTTATAAGTGGCAATAAAGCAACAGCCTACAGTTTTATAATTTTAAACAAATGAAAAGTATGAAAAATTCTTGGTTCTGTAATTTGATTATTTGACTATTAGTGCATAAAGTATACAAGCGGCCTTCAAAAAAACTTTCTGTGATTAATGTAATTCGAGTCGGCCAGGCCTGGTCTAAAGGAACAAAAAAGAACTAAAAATGACCTTGGATAACGTAATCTAAGATTATGCTTGAAAAGACGAAACGTCGTTGTTGGAATACCTGGTGGTGTTAGGTCTTTTCAATCAGGACTGGCCCGGATTAAATAGCAACTGCAAAAAGGTGGACCACGGCGCTTTTATGCAATCGTTCTACTTACTAGAAATAGAAGCCAAATTCTTTCACACATTGCGGTCTTAAAAAAAAGACAGACATATTGGACAATATGATCGTGGTATATATATATATATATATATATATGTATATATATATAGACGAGATGGTCATGACCGGAATGGTTTTGATCATAGATATACTCAGTTAGGGTTAAACAACAGTAACAACTACAACAATGTCGAGAACAATAGTTCAAAATCGTGTGATATAGTTAGTTGTGCAAGAAGTGTAGACGTCACTTTTGAATAAACGAGAAAGTAGCACGAATAATAAAAAAACGTGACATTTTATAGCAAGACGTCTGAAT
>NC_042998.1:49014447-49049447 GCF_006345805.1 Octopus sinensis | reverse complement strand
AGTAATGATCTTTTAACATAAGCACAAAGCCTCAAATGTCTGGGCAAGGCTATAGTCAATTTTATTGCTCATGCTACTTCATAGGAACTTTTTTACGGTTCAGTCAGGAAGAAGGGGCAGTATTCATGTCCTTAGTGGGCTCTTCGAGATTGATAGGGTGATGTTCTGCAAGTCAATGACTCAAAAGACCGCGACAAAATAGGAATTCCATAATGTTAACATTCTGGGCAGTATCAAGGTCAGAAGCAAGATAAATAGAGTTGGACCAGACGGGAGGTGAATTCCGTACGTAAAAAAAGCCGTCACTAAATACTGTAAAGCGTTTTGTCTGGTGATCTACTTTTGCAATTAGTCTAACAAACTTCAATAAATAAATAAATAATTCTTTCTAATATAGGCACAAAGTCTGAAATTACGTGGGAGGGAAATAGTCCATTGTACTGACCTTAGTACTTGATTGGTACCATATTTTACCGACCCAGAAAGGATGAAAGATAAAGCTGACCTTGTCGGAATTTGAAACCAGAACGTAAAGGGCTGGAAGAAATGCTGCTAAGCGTTTTGTCCGACATGCTAATGATTTTGCCAGCTCACCACCTTTCACTAAATAAATAATTCTTCTTACAACGGGTACAAGGTTTGACATTTTGAGAGAGGGAAAGTCGATTACATCGACTTCATTTCTTAATTAGCACTTATTTTATCGACCCCTAATCTCGGCGGAATTTGAACTCAGAACGTAAAGACAGATGAAATGCCGTTAAGCATTTTGCTTAACCTGCTACCAATTCTGGCAGCTCACTGCAGTTTTAATGATTTCAAAGTTTGACGTAAGACCAATAATGCTAGTGGGAGAGGTCGGCGAGCTGGCAGAATCGTTAGCACGCCTGCCATTACGTTCTGAGTTCAAATTCCGCTGAGGTCGACTTTGCCTTTCATCCTTTCGGGGTCGATTAAACAAGTACCAGTTACACACTGGAGTCGATGTAATCGACTTAATCCCTTTGTCTGTCTCCTCTATGTTTAGCCCCTTGTGGGCAATAAAGAAATGAATAATAATAATAATCTTTTCTACTATAGGCACAAAACCTGAAATTTGTGGGGAGGGTGATAGTCGATTATATCGACCCCAGTACTTAACTGGTACTAAATTTATCGCCCCCCCCCCGAAAGGATGAAAGGCAAAGTCGACCTCGGCGTAATTTGAACTTAGAACGTAGAGGCAGGCGTAATACCTATTTCTTTACTACCCACAAGGGGCTAAACACAGAGGGGACAAACAAGGACAGACAAACGGATTAAGTCGATTATTAGTGCGTAATTGGTACTTAATTTATCGACCCCGAAAGGCAAAGTCGACCTCGGCGGAATTTGAACTCAGAACGCAACGGCAGACGAAATACGGCTACGCATTTCGCCCGACGTGCTAACGTTTCTGCCAGCTTGCTTCCTTAATAATAGTAGTAACAACAACAGGTTTTCATCGAGTTTGTTTATTATCGGCTCTTTTGATAAAACAATTGTCAATACCAGTTATTTATTGCAGTTGGTCTGATTGCTATAATCTTCTCGGACAATTTACTCATTGCTTACTCAAAAGAAGCCATTATCACAGTGGCGAAGAAGGGCGGTGGTTTACCACAGTCATTAAACTGTCGAATAAAAATTTTGCATTCATTTATTTCCCTTTAAAACTTGGCCCTTTAGCCTTCGTAGGACCGATAAAATAAGAATTAGTCAAAAGATTCAATCGGCTGCTCCCTACCTCTCTCAAAATATGTAGCTTTGCACGTACTCGTATGTTAGAAAACGTTATAAATAGGATGAGTGTGATAGTGTAAAAGAAATAAGAGAATGCCTACTTTTCAGCATTTAGATCGGTCTCCACAGGAACCACAGAGCTGGCTTTGCCGTTCATTCACTGACGGAGAGTGGAAGGTGTATTAGATAAGTACCTGATATGCGTTGGAAGTAAATTTAATAGACTATGGCACTTCCCCATGACTTTGGGGTTGTTAAAGTGTTTGTTATTATTTTGGTCAACATAGAATAGAAGTAGTTTCTCGGTTGGCAATACGGTTTCGATTTTAGTCGGAGCCAATCACTTGGTTAACCTCACTTTTTCATTGTTATTGCATATCCTCAGATTAGCCCTAAGTAAGCATGATGGTAGACGTTCTAGCCGTAACCTGCAGTTTAATGACTGAAACAAGCAAAAGATACCTAGGACTACATTATCAAATGTATCATAACATTTTTAAGATGTGTGATTTTAGTGAAATTTGATTACTATTCCAAGCAGTAAATGTTCCTAAAAACTTGAGGTTTTGTTTTTATAGAAGAAATCATTTTTGTGACGTACGCATCCAATCAATGCGATTTTCTCTTCAAATCGATATCGGAGACCAGATTTAGATTCTCTCTTTGAAATCATTTCATTTTATACCGGTAATGTTCTTTGAAAAGATATAAATGTCACAGATTCTTTTATATCTTTTCTGAGGTTATCGACAAAAATTTTCGTTTTCTTTTTTTTTTGTAATTTTTACAGAAAAACTAATGCAGAGTCAAAAACGATGGCACCTGAATGACAGTCTTTATATATGGTTTTACGAAATAGTTGGTATTACAATATAATTATGGGCATTGAAATTTAGATGAACTTATTTAAATTATAACGCTCTTCCTTATGACACTGAGACGATGTATGGATGAAAGTATTCACGTACGAAAACATTACGATCATTAGAATGGTATCAACGTCGCGACCGGTAGGCAATCGAACTGAATGTTTCATAGCAAGTCTCCTAATATTTAATGCTGAATCGATTTTGCTGGCTATTTTCCAGAGAGGCGATTAAATACAGTAATATAATATATAATCGAGTTGATTTAAACGACCATAACTTTTGCTTTACACACACACACACACACACACACATTGTGAGAGAGAGAGAAGGATGCAAATAAACAGATAGAATTCTTTAGGTTTGATATAGAATATATATATATATATATATGTGTGTGTGTGTGTGTTCTGTATATCAAACCCAAGAAGTTTTATCTGTTTATTTGCATCATTGTCTCCATATCTGCGCACTTGGATTACCCTTAGAGTCACTCTTTACCCCCACTGACTTGGTCCTCGGAGTGTAAGTTCAAATCTTTTGAGCGCTACTAAGTATTTTCTATATAGAGATTCTCCCAATCTCCTCTGTTAACTCTCTCTCTCTCTCTGTATATATATATATATATGGAGAGAGAGCGAGAAAAGAAATGGAGCAATAATTAACAATGAGAAGTGGATCATTGGTGTTTAAAAGTCATTATTTAATTGAATATATATATCAGTTGAATAAAGTTAAAACATAGTCTAGTTTTCACGTTTTTTATTATTATATTTTGTAATGTTCATAAAGTTCAATTAGCACTTTCATACGTTTACATGTAAACCGCAAGCTAATTTGTTAAAATAAAAGCGGGATCTATGCCAGTAATATCTATTTCTTTATTACCCACAAGGGGCTAAACACAGAGGGGACAATCAAGGACAGACATAGGTATTAAGTTGATTACATCGACCCCAGTGCGTAACTGGTACTTAATTTATCGACCCCGAAAGGATGAAAGGCAAAGTCGACCTCGGCGGAATTTGAACTCACAACGTAACGGCAGACGAAATACCGCTTAGCATTTCGCTCGGCGTGCTAACGTTTCTGCCAGGTGACCGCCAGTAATATCGGTACGCCAGTCAAATCGTGACGTTTAAGCTGCATATGGAATGGTCAAAACCGTATTCGAAAAATTCAGCTTGTTAGAGCCTTCTGAGAGGTATAAAAAGGAAGAAGCCAGTCATTTTACTACAGTCATCAAGGGCTCAACTGTCAGTTAATTGCACTTTGAAATCCGATGATTACTATGAACGTATGAAAATGCTAATTGAATTTTATGTACATTACAAAATATTTTTTTAACGGTTAACACACTTCTACCTTGTAGTAAATTTTGTTACATACAATAATAAAAGAAACGTGAAAACCAGACCACGTTTTAACTTATTCAACTGATATATTATTCTATACACATTCACGCAAATTCAGAATTTATATACATACTAGCTATTTTGACCCGTGCGTCGCTCGGGTTTTGGTGGTGGTGTTGTTTTGTGCGTGTTGTCTCCTTTTCCCTTTCTTCTTTGCTTGGTTCTTTTTATTGCCCTCTTCTTTACCCCCCCCCTTCCCAAATCCCCCAAATGTTTACACCCACAATTAAAGATAACCGCCTCTAGCCCCTGCAGCAACACGAAAAGCCACCATTATTCAAACAGCGCAACCTGTCTATCCCATAAAACTCAATTTTTCCCATGTTCCTCGCCATGGCAACCAAACGGCAGCCCCGAGCAACTTGCAATCCTCCTCACACCATTGCCACAAGGGGCTAAACATAAAGGGGACAAACAAGGACAGACAAAGGGATTAAGTCGATTACATCAACCCCAGTGCGAAACTGGTACTTTATTTATCGACCCCGAAAGGATGAAAGGCAAAGTCGACCTCGGCGGAATTTGAACTCAGAACGTAACGACAGACGAAATACCCATTTCTTTACTACCCACAAGGGGCTAAACACAGAGGGGACAAGCAAGGACAGACAAACGGATTAAGTCGATTACATCGACCCCAGTGCGTAACTGGAACTCAGAACGTAACGGCAGACGAAATACGGCTACGCATTTCGCCCGGCATGCTAACGTTTTTGCCAGGTCGCCGCCTTTGATAGTCAAAAGGGGATATATGTTATTATTTTAATTCATACATGGCAGGCGTGCCTTTGTGTGTATGTATTCCTTTGTCTGTTGATAAAATGATTATCAGTAGAATTCGGTTTGATTGATTCGAAACGCCGAAAGCTAAATGAAGAGAAGCACTTAATTAGCTAAAAATAATGGTTTCCAAAGAAATACAAAACAAAATAAATAGGGAAGATAATGAAGGAAACCATGAATTACGTGGATGGAAATATCAAGATTTGGACAGATTTAGAAAATACAGCGAATGTATAAAAACAACATACGAAAGATGGAGATGGTGATCGATGATACTCAATCTTCTGAAAGAGGTCGATATCTTTTGATAACGAGTTCCAAAAACTGTTTACAGAGGCATATGTTAACTCTGAAGAACATGGAAACTGCTATATATACTTTAAAACAAATGTTTCGTTGTCATTCTGTACACACTATTGAAGACCCCTTAACAGTGACTCTATAATTTACTCTTGAAACTGATGTGTTAAAGAGGCAAATGTTGATGGTGTTTAGACAGTAAATGTTTAAGCGAATTAACTGCAATTAGTTCGGTCTTTTGGTTTGATAGCCACATTAGCTGAGCAGCTGACGACTATAAGAGTAAATAAAGAGTAACATGCTCACGTTCTATACTGCACTAGGGAAACATTTATAGAATTGATTTGCTTCTTGTAAGAGGTTGTATAAACATAGCTAATGACAACTAATCAAGGAACCTTATTAATCCTTTCAACTACATAATATGAAACTTCGCTGATCTTGAATCCTTAGTTATTTCGAAAACTGCAAACTTCAGTGATAAAATATATAATCATGCAACTATCTCTCACGTCCTAGAATTATTGGCATTGTCACGCCCAAGAATTACTAGCATTGTGCCAAAATTTGAAATTATTATTATTATTGAGGTGGCGAGCTGGCAGAATCGTTAGCACATTGGACGAAATGCTTAACGGTTTTTCGTCCGTCGTTACTTTCTGAGTTCAAATTCCACCGAGGTCGACTTTGCTTGTAATTCTTTCGGGGTCGATAAAATAAGTATTAGTTATAAGCTACCCTTATGGCAAAAATTTGAAATAATAATAATAATAATTATTATTATTGTTATTATCATTATTGAGGCGGCGAGCTGCCGGAATCGCTACCACGCCGGGCCAAGCGGTATTTCGTCTGTCGCCACGTTCTGAGTTCAAATTCCATTGAGGTTGACTTTGCCTTTCATCCTTTCGGGGTCGATAAATTTAGTATCAGTCAAGTACTGGGGTCGACGTGATCGATTTTCCCCCTCCCCACAAATTTCAGGCCTTGTGCCCATAGTAGAAAGGATTATTATTCTTTATAATGCAATTTTTGATATAGTTATCAAGTTTGTAAGTTTGGCACAGATGGTAACGCACTGAGCAGTAATTAATTTTGTAACCGAGTTCAAATCTTGCAGTCGTCTTCGACATTGTATTCTATCCCACCGTTGGTCTGCAGGAAATATTTACTATATTCAGTTTAATAGACTACAGCTGCTCCAACACATCATCGGTGATTGTGTATAGGTACAAATTATATTTTGCAACGGAAATTTATACGGCCAAGAGGTGACGGGGTGAAAGGGTATACAAAAACCCAAATAGCGTAATGGGCAGAAACACGAGAAGGAATTTTCACTTAGGATATAAGGATAATTTCATCAGAGGAAAACATCCAGTCTGATTTGAAACACATTTTTAATGTTGTAAAAGATCATTGCAAATGACGTTCTATGAATCATTGTCAAAATTTTAGCGTATACGAAGACAATATTTTAATACATGGTTACAGAATAACGAGAGTACGAAGTTACGAGGTCAAATTATTTTTTGCTATCATAAATGTTTCTAGGTCAGTAAGAGAACCGTTAATAACGATAGTGATTTACGGCCTCGGAGTTTCCTCCTATAAACCTACTGTGCCATTTTAAACAGAAATAACAGATTTACTATTCAAAGTTTTGAAAAAAGTGGTGATTATTACTTAGATATAAATAAATAACTAACACTGTGTCTCATGATTTTTGTCCTTGGATAGCAACGGTTATTTCTTATTTGCTTACCCTCAGAAATAATGAAAAATGGCTAATATTCCCTTCAAACCTTACTTTCGTTAACGTTTATTCAAGCCCCCAAAGAATCCGTCTCAACACATGGCTATGATGCTTCCCCACCATTCCTGCCCATGATCAGAGATACAAATTGTGATCAGAGTTACACATTGTCAGCCCTAAAAGACGTGCTGAAGTGGTTAAGGTCAAGCAACTGACAAGTAAATCTGTGGTATTACGTAGGATATTTGCTATAAGGGTATTTCTGCTACAGCAACTCAGCGATTGTAGTGATTTCCTTTGATTTCTAGATAGAAACAAATAGGAAATAACAGTTACTGACCTAAAAAAAAAAAAAAAAAGAATTGTTACACAGTGGTGTAGGAGTGGCTGGTGGTAAGTAGCTTGCTTACCAACCACATCGTTCCGGGTTCAGTCCCACTGCGTTGCACCTTGGGCAAGTGTCTTCTACTATAGCCTCGGTCCGACCAAAGCCTTGTGAGTGGATTTGGTAGATGGAAACTGAAAGAAGCCCGTCGTATATATGTATATATATATGCGTGTGTGTGTTTGTGTGTCTGTGTTTGTCCCCCTAGCATTGCTTGACAATCGATGCTGGTGTGTTTATGTCCCCGTTACGTAGCGGTTCGGCAAAAAGAGACCGATAGAATAAGTACTGGGCTTACAAAAAAAAAAAAGAATAAGTCCCGGGGTCGAGTTGCTCGATTAAAGGCGGTGCTCCAGCATGGCCGCAGTCAAATGACTGAAACAAGTAAAAGAGTAAAGAGTAAAAGAGCGTAATTCGGTCACATGATTAGCTTGACAAGGTTTTATTACTTTCTAAATGGCAGCGAACAGTTGTTTGGACTGTTCCTAAATATTGTTTTATGTAAGAATTATACTGAATCAAACAGTTATTTTTTTTTATCAGAAGTCTAATCATATCGTTTATCTTTTACTTGTTTCAGTCATTGGACTGCGGCCATGCTGGAGCACCGCCTTGAAGAGTTTAGTTGAATAAATCAACATCAATATTTATTTATTTTCAAAACCTGGTACTTATTTCATCGGTTCCTTGTACCGATTCGCTATGTTACCGGGACATAAATAAACCAGCACCGATTGTCAAGCGATGGGTGTGGAACAGACATGTGTATATATATATATATATATATATATTTCCCAACCACATGGTAATGCATATATATTTGTGTGTGTGTGTATGCTTGTCTCCCCACCATCGCTTGACAACCGATGTTTGTGTGTTTACGTCCCCGTAACCTAGTAGTTCGGCAAAAGAGACTGATAGAATAAGTACTAGGCTAACAAAGAATAAGTCCTGGGATCGATTTGCTCGACTAAAATCGGTACTCCAGCATAGCCGCAGTCAAATGACTGAAACAAGTAAAAGAGAAAAAAAGTAAAAGAGAGTGAATGTAATATTTATTGGTGAGCAAATGAGAGTGCAAAAAGCTGAAACGAATACTGTAAGGTTAACGACTCTGTCAGTTCAATGCTTTGTGCATTTGTTGCTCATTGCTGAATGCCTCAAACAATACACTTTTCTATTTACAGAAGATATCCAATTCCGATTGTTTACGTTTCATGCCTCTTTAGATAATCAATTTCAAAGAACATTTTTGCAGGTTTCCCCCCTTTTTTTAACAAAAGGAATAACAGTGGAGTCAAAGTTGTATATTTAAGTTATCAACGGAATATTTGTATACCCGAAGGTGGTGAGCTGGTAGAATCGTTAGCATGCCGGGGAAAATGCTTAGTGGCATTTCGTCCGTCTCTATGATCTGAGTTCAAATTTTGCCGAGGTCAACTTCGTCTTTCGTTCTTTCGGAGTCGATAAAATAAGTACCAGTCACGCACTGGGGTCGATGTAATCGACTTACCTCCTGCCCTGAAATTGCTGACATTGTGCTAAAATTTGAAACCAATAGTCATATACCCAAGCATGGTTATGTACTTAAGAAATTCGCTTCGCAATCACGTGATTTCGGGTTCGATTCCACTATGCTTTATACTTTGAGTACTTTCTATCATAGATCCGGGTTGATCAGTAACGTATGAGTGGAATTTACTATGCAGAAAGCCATCGTCTCTATTACTAATATTCCTAACAAGGTTACATGGTTCGTGTACTAAAAATACAACAAAAACTCAACAAAATAATCACCTGACGAGGGAACTCTTTAAACCAAAGAACAACAGAAAATAGCTCTCCATAGGAAAACTCTGTTCATGTGAGATTTGGCAAAAGAGAGTGATAAAATAAGTACCAGGCTTTAAAAATTATTGGTACTAGGGTTTGATGTATTCAACTTTTAACCCTTCTAGGTGGTGTGCACCAGCATGGCAGTCGTCCAATAACTGAAACAAGTAAAAGAAAAAAGAATACAGGCAAGTCTTGGCACTTTCATATACTTTTACAGTTTACTGGACACAGATTCTTGTTAATCACTTTATAGCAGCGGCTCCCAAGTTGACTAATTACACCCCCTTACTATTTTCTCTGATTTAGGAATAAGGGCAACAATTTTGGTGAGAGTTAGTGAATACTACAGACCTCATTACTTGTCTGGTACTTAAATTAATCCACCAAAGAGAGGGAAGGCAAAGTTGACCTCGGCAGGATTTGAAATCAGAACGTAAAGAGTCGTAATAAATAACACGAGGAATTTTTTTCCGACCCTTCTAACGATTCTGCCACCCCACCGCCTTACTTTCTTTTGTATTAATAAGAAAACAAAAGATTTTGCATCCGTACAATTCTTCTTTTTTTGTCATGGTGCTATACAAGTTTATAAACCTCTTAATTTCATTAAAACACGGCAATTTGTCCCCTCCTCTATGAAAAAGTTGATTTGTAGTCTTCTAAAGTTGATCTGTTTTCTTCTTTTACATTACGAACCGACACAGTAAGTTTAGTACAGACAATTCTCTTCTGGGCTTAAAACTGACTTATGTAAAATGTAACCTTTGTCCTCTAGGATGTGCAGTAAATTTGCGAGAAATATTTTGAGAGAGAGAGAGAGAGACGTTGGGAAATACGTGAAGTCCGGTTGAAATACATAATGTTGCACTGCACCCTTTCCTTTGACATTCATCTTTCCGGGTTGATAAAACATGCACAAGGTCAAATACTGAAATTTATTTACATTGACTACATACCTCCTCCATCATGATGTGATTTTTTTCGACATCATTACTACACAGAGGCATAGCAGCGAGCTAGCAGAATAGTTAGCATACCACAGAAAAAAAATGCTTAGCGGCATTTCTTCTAGCTCTTTATATTCTGTGTTCAAAAGCCATGAGGTCGACTTGACTTTTATCGTTTCGGGGTCGACAAAAGTAAGTACCAGTTGTGTACTGGATCGATGTAATCGACTTACTCCTTACCTCAAAATTGATGACCTTGTGGAAAATTGCAAAGACATTACACAGAGGCAATGCAGCAAGCTGGCAAAGTTGTTAGTGCGTCGGAATGAAGTGCTTAGCGGCATTTCTTTCGCTCTTAATATTCCGAGTTCAAATTCCACCGAAGTCGATTTTGTCTTTCATCTTCTCAGAGTCGATAACACAATATACCAGTCAAGTACTGAGATCGGCGTAATCGACCTCACCCTCTCCCTTTTTTAGGTGTTTTCGCTCAATAAACAAACACAATGCCCGGTCTGAGAATCGAAACGGCGATCCTCCGACCGCGAGTCTGCTGGGTCATTGTGCCCCCACTTATCTATATATAAACTTCAGAAAGTTTTCATTGGTGTTCGAACACTCAAACAACCCCTGACTCACCGATTCGGTTCTCTTTCGTTCAGAAATCTCGTTTGCAGCAACTCGATTCAGCTTAAGTGTTTAATGAGGCACGAACTTTGCCACATGATTTTAAATTCATAAATGTTTGAGTTGCGGAGTGTTTATTATCGATAAGAGTTGCTTGTTGACACACTGAGTGTACAGTACTTGACCGCCTATCCTCTTTGCTATTTCCTAGCTCTGTACAATCAGCACTACTATCACCACAAATAAGGTTAAAAACAACACTAAATATTACTCTAATTCTATTGAAGAGTAAATCTATTGTTACAGTACATATTACTGCTCTCTATATCAGTATTATCATCACAATACAGCTATCGTTCTTCTCTGTCACGCCATAAAAACTTTCGAAAACTGGTAATTCATTTTACTTTATTTTGTTCATATGTATAAAGGTGGTGGTTGCCGTTGTTTAGCACCAGGAGAAGCCAGCTCTATTTGAACAGTCATATGATGAAAGACAGTGATTCTAAGGGCTTATAAGAGGACTGCAGTGGAGCGCAAGGTTAGCCATCTAATCCTAGCCTTCAGGGTTCAAATTGCTATATAGAAAGGATGAGTAAACTTTCAATCCCCAAAACTCGATGGGGCGCAAGAGGAACTAAAATTGAGGACCATATTATCCCTTTCCTTATTTAAGACAATTGGGTGTGATTTGAACAAGATCTAGCGGCTATGTCTAGACAGTTGAAGTACCAAGTACAGGCTATACCTCGTTGACTTAAAACATTGAAACAACAAAGTATGAAGTCGTCTTCTCGCAATGACTTGGACTATGAAACATCCCCACTGCCTTGACCACCTACACACACACACATACATACACAGCTGATCACGATCGTAACTACCTTTATAATTGTTAATGATCACTCTTCAGGTTATAATTCTCTGCATAATCGTATAGTGCATAATCAAGAAGGCTGTTTATAAGAGTTTCTTTTAAACATACCTAGCTTTTGTAAGGGACTAACGACATTCCCTTGAAAAGCCGAATTGCTTCTCATTGCTAAGGACTAGTTGGATACCAGGAATTTCAAGCAAATGTTCACCCACAAAATAGAGCTGCTGCAATGGTATTCAATGCCCTCGACCAACCTTATAATATGCGTCCTTTTCTCCCATCCCTACAATGTGCGCCCCTTCTCTCATCCTTACGATGTACGCTTCCTTCTTCCAGCCCAACAGTGGCAGTCCCTTTTCCAGTGTTTTCTGCAACATCATCCAGCTATTTACTTTTATAACACGAACTGAAAGAGGCAGTCGAATAATTGTAGTTAAATTGTGAACAGGAAATCTATGGTTTTATGATTATATACAAGCAATGTAAAATATGTATATCACTGAGTCTCTGAGCAAAATTTTTAATATTTCATGTAAAATCATCGGCAGGTCATATTACCACACGTCTCTCATGTCCTCCGTCATCATCCTCGCTTTATTCCGGGAGCGACCTTTCCTGCTTTCTTTATTACCAAGTTTTCATACAGCCCCATTTTAGAGCCCCAGATGGTTGCCTTGTTTGGCTAGTCCGTAGTGTTGGACCTACCTCACTGTTATCATGAGACATAGTTTCCATAGTTTCCGTTAGAGCTTTCTCCATCAGTACTCGGCTCAAATGAGGAGCTTCCACTATAGGACAATGGTTTAACTATGCAAAGGAGGGGGTGTTTAACTCCTTGCAGCTCCAGGCATTACATAACTGCATACCTAAGCAGAGGCAGGTGCATAAACACGCATTTACACCTCATACACACATCCATATATATTTTTATGAAAAAAATTAAGTAATACACTTAATTAATACACATGAATTACTTCTATCTAAAAATATAATGAATTCCAAAATGTCGGAGATCTACTTGTCTGGCAAGTGATTTGATGTGAGACTGTATTGAAATTAAAACAATTATTGCGTGGAAGACATATATTATTAGTCATTCAAAAACGCACAAAAGCAATCTTCATATGACCTCCTTAACCTAAGTACAACTTAATGAAAAGTCAGAGGCTGCAAGAAAGCTACTTTTATAGACGTAATATGTTAAAAAAACAATGTACTTCAGAACTTGATGGAACAAAACCGTTCCAGCAGCGACAGCAAGAATGAGATGCACATTTCGTTGTTTTTTGCAGTTTGTCAAAGCCACGCACTCAAGTCACCTCAGCCAGTCTGAAGTATATAAAGTCAGTGAATAAACAATCCAACGGCTTTGCAAAGAGAACTCTAGGCCGAATAAAATTCAATTATGCAATAGAAGCAACTCTAAATTGTTTCTTCCCGTGCGTTTTTAATGGCTGTTATGTCTTCCACGCTCTAACTGGTTTATCCCAAAACTGTTTTAGACCAAGACTAGAATATATTTCCATTACATATTTGTCTTGCAAAATGCTTAATATAATACTGTTGCACGTTGGGAGGAGCACTCTGCCCATAAAAATTCTTAGAATTAATTCCTATGATTCATGGCGAGCCACACCTGTACCCTTTATACACAATGCTTTGCAATAGATAAAAATAAGTTTCTTTTTAGCAAAACATTTATATACATACACACACGATATTACATGGGTTAATTTCAAAAAATAAAGAAGAAATAAAAATACGCTTAGTATTCAGCATATATATATATATATATATATATATATATTATATATATATATATATATATATATATATATATATATATATATATATATAAGCCCACTCCTTAATAACAACATTCCGAATAAGGAACAAAACAACAGTCACAGCTAAAACTGTTACAACTAAAACCATGAACCAGTAGCCATCAGAAAACCAACTATAAGCACCATGTGAATTTTGTAAGAAAAACATGGGAACTTGTAGAAATGACATCATGAAAAATTCATTCGACTTATTTCAATTCATTTTACAGCATGAATATACGAAAAATGATTGAAACTAGTCGCAACTTTTGATAAAAATGCAGATATCTCCTTTCTTTTTTGTCCATGGTAAAAGCTCTCAAAGCATTTTCTTTTTGTTTTTAAATATAAATTTACTCGTGTGAAACATCACACATACACACACACATATACACATGTATAGAAAAAAGAGATGACAAAGGAATAAATTATTATCTTATGAACTTCATTACCTTACAGTTGTTTCTGCTATAAGAAGCGGTGGAAACAGTTGAGTGCTTGAGTAACACCTAACAGCTTGATCAGAGCCTCAATAAAGGAGGATAGCTCAAGTTTTCTTTTGAATCATAAATTATTCTACAGTTGTATTTTTTTGCCAATGGTACCAACCAATAATAACTCCTATTCCAGCCCGATCTTAGAATTCTTTCTTTGTCTAACTCAATTTTCCTTCTTTGCCACTCCGGTCAGCGAAATTTTTTTCCCACGAAAGTTTTGGACCCCAGTTATGAACTCATTTGCATACAGCCAATCAGAGCTCAACTATCAAACCAGTTTATGAGCGCATAAGTGGTGGGCCATAAAATAAGGTCACTTAGGTAAGGAATGACATGCTTCTTTTCATTTTTAATAATACTTGTTCCTGTTTCAACCATGGCTACCTCTGTGTAGTTATTTGTATTGTTGTTTACTTTGTAGAGCAATAAGGGGTGAGGGTTGCCAGCACATCACCCTCTACCCACATTTTTCCCATCCACATCTTTACTATATGGGGCCCTAACAAAATCCGATGATAGGTATAAATACAAGTCTATCTACTTACTTGTCTCCTAAAATCAGGTATAAATTTTATTACTATTTCATTGACTATCGTAGTCTGCGGTGTTATTGTGTATTATATATATGTAATATATATGTATTACACATGTAACAGATTATATATAATGCACTTTGTGTTTTGTTATGGGCGTGGAAAGCTGGAAATATTTTTTCAAAAGTCACTTATAGACAAATACGCGCGCGCGAGCACACACACACACACTTCAATATTTTTGTATTTGGTTTGCAAGATTCTTGATGTGAATTCTTTATTATTTATCATTAGTCAATTGACAAATAAAGAAGTTGGATTTGAATCTGTGTGTGTGTTATTATTGGCGTAATGACTCTCCCAAGACAATGAAAAAAGGTCTATACAAAATCTAATAATTTTAAGTGGTTCCTTGAAACAGAACAGTACAGAAATAAACGCATTACTTTGAACTTTCATCCATCGAATCAACGTGGGAGCCTCTGTGAGATTGACTCACTAGAAATAGTAGACAAATTACACCACATTATTATTTTAAATATGAAAGAATACATTTTATAGTGAATAACTTTGATCACATGTTATACATGAGTCATCGTGGGAGCCTCTTGCAAGTGCTCAACCTGTTAAGCATAGCATCTAGATCGCTCTCAAAATGCACCATATCCTCTTAAATAAATGAGATATTGGACAACCAATAATGCGGTTTTTTCAATTGCTTGAACTAAAAGTCGGAGGGGGTGGGATAAACTACTTGCATCAACTTACTATAAAAGCAGATAGTAATTTTACCTTGTACTTATTCTTCGTGCAAGTTTTGAAGAGAGCAGTTCAATTTTAACAGTTATTTTTTCAAAGCTGTAATGGAAGTGACAAAGGAGCATTTCGGCATATTTTGCTTTATGAGTTTAATAAAGGCAACAACGCAACGGAAAGTGCGAGGAATAGTAATGCAGTACGGGGGATCGGACAATAAGCGTAAGCCAGTGTCAACAGTGGTTCTAGAAATTCCAAGCCGGAAACTACAATCTAGAAGACGAGCCTCGTCTTGGAAGATTGTAGAGCTCGACGATGCCGTCCTGCAAACCCAGGTGGAGCAAAATCCCATCGTAACTGTTGAGGAACTAGCAGAGAAGCTGGGATTTGGTCATTCAACCATTCATCAACACCTGCGTGCCATCGGAAAAGTCAGCAAATTGGGTCAATGGCTTCCTTACAAACTTTCCGAGTCTAATCGCACGCAGAGAGTGAACATGTGTTCTTCTTTGCAGACACGTTTCACGAATGAACCGTTTTTGAACCTGATAGTGATTATAAAAATGTCAAGCGCTAAAGACAATGGGTAAGGAGAGGAGAAATACCGGCACCCCAGGCTAAAGAAGGTCTTCACCCACATAAGGTGTTGTTATCTGTTTGGTGAGATATGAAAGGTTTAGTCCACTTTGAACTTTTAAACCCAAACCAAATGACAAGAGAGATCTACTGCGAGCTGCTTGAGCGGCTTAAGTCAGCACTCGAAGAAAAACGACCATCCTTGGTTTCAAGACGAAAGGTGTTCTTCCATCAGGATAATGTTCGGCCACATACAGTGAGGATGACATTCCAAAGGCTGGAGCAGTTTCAATGGGAAACGATGCCCCACTCACCATATTCGCCGGACATTGTCTCATCTGATTCTCATTTATTCCGCAGTCTTCAAAGTCATGTGAATTCTGTAGAAGAGGTCAGAACAGTACTGGAGGAGTATTTTTCGTCACGGACAAGTGAATTTTGGAAGAGGGGCCTTGCAATTCTACTAGACAGATGGAAGAGTATTGTAGAAAATGAAAGAGAGTATATTTTAGAGAAATACTTCCGCCCCCCTCCCCTAAACCACCCTTTCTAAAAAAATTTTTTTTTTCGAAACAAACCCCCACGGCTACGAGGAATACGAATCTGCAAAAAAATTGGCAAAAATCGACATTTCCAAACTACCCCCCACCCCCATTTCTTTCAGTTTAAGCTTTTTCCACAATTTACCCCCCCCCCAAAAAAAAATATGAGGAAAAATACAGAGACTATGATTATGAAAAAAAATTTCAAAAATCTTTGTAAAATTTTTTTTTAAGAATTTTCTTTTTTGTTTTATAAATATGCGGAAAAATACGGACATCATGATTCAGAGAAAGATTTCAAAACATTTCTGTAATTACGGTTACAGTTTTGGGGTTAGGGTTTTAGGGTTAGTGTTGGGTAAAAGTCAAACCTGAAGAAGTTGGGGGGGGGGAGTGGGGGAATTTCAAAATGCCGATTTTTGGCAATTTTCCGGACCTCTGTATCCGAAAACGGGGATTTTTGGCAAAAAAAATTTACAAAAATAAACAAATTTGGGAGAAAATAGGGGGGGGGGGCAGAAGTCTTTCCTTAGATTAAAAAAGAACTTTGTTTATCTTAATTTTGAAAAATAAAAAAAGTATAAAAAAACCCGCATTATTCAAGATTTTTTAAATACCCGATGGGCTAAGTCCTTCATCCGTATTTTAAATTTTGCCACGAGTCTTCTAACGTACCACTTTCACTTTAGCTACTACGAGCTTGTTTGACATCTGCGGAAGTTTTTAACTCAAAGCTGTGCTACGGTCAGCTTGTTGGTCACAGAGGCTATTTGGTGTAATTCATATAATATTCTGTGCAGTTGTTTAAGATGAGAGGGTGTTATTAAGAGATTTTGTTGTTCATTTCTGTGTCATTGTTATTAAGATTAGAGTTTGATTCAAGAGACAGCTGCTATTTCTAGCAGGGCGAGTGAAGGAAAAGACGCTCCCTTTTTGTGCATTTCGTATTTTTTAAGAGCAGATATATGAGAATAATTAATTTATATTTCCTATGACAAATACGCTAAACACACGCCCAAGTTATTTTCTATAATACTCCGCCTAACAATAATGGTATACAAATTGTATACAGCACGTAAAATTCACAATGTAATTTCAGATCAATACGAATGAAATATGCATGTTTATATCTTTTATATATGTCAATGAGGGAAATGTATGTTGCTGGCGTGGGCGAGAGTTTGTCATAGTGGTGTTGATAATGTAGGATAAATGGTAGTAGTGGTCATGATAATGTTTGTTGGTGGTGACGATGAATGATATTGTGTGTAGTTAGTGATAAATGATAACGAGTTCGTGGAAAATGTAAAGAAAAATGTATAGAGGAATTGAACACAAACGAGTCACCGAAGGAGACGTCTACATGTAACAAACAATTTTCGCCTCAAACTCCGTCCTTTCTTCAACATAGAGACCACATGTGTTTGACATCTAAATCTTACGATAAGCAGGGTCCCGAAATAAAGATAATGACATGGAAATAGCGAGAAAAGTTGAGACAGATCCCTAAAATTCAAACTAAATAAACACTGAATGTAACAGGAACAAAAAAAAAAACATATATGAGATGCTTAGTTAACGGGTTTTTCCATCTTCTGAAGAAATTCTATCGACTCAATTTAATTAAAGCTAAATAGAAATTAGTCTTAACTTCAAACTTTGATGAATATTAAATACATATTCGTTTATTGTTGTATACTAAATATCTAACGGTATATAATAAAATCGTAAATAAGTTACTAAAAGTAATGACATAAAAAACTAAACTAAATCAAAGTAGCTAAGAATAAATGCGTATTTAATCAAAACAGACAAAATCTAAATTATTAGTTATTATCTGATTCTGTTGGGTTTTCTTTAAACTTAAATAAACCTTCGGTTATTAAAACATTATAAACAATATATACACACTACTGAAACTTGTTTTGGATGAAACAAAGTTAAGTCATACAAGTTCACACATACAGCTTAATATAGTATATATACAAGAAAACAAAAAAACGTTAATGTGGGAAAAATATCTCAGAAAGAAAAAAAAAAGAAAACTTTTTCATGTATCTTCTGCTTTAAAATAATGAGTTGTGTGTCTGGATGTGTCTGTTTCAATGTGTGTGTATGTGTGTGTGAGTGTGTGTGGGGCGGGAAAATGTGTGAGTAAGTGTGTAATCAAAGCTAGAGAAACAATTTTCTACAAGAGACACAAACAGCAATTTGCACAAGAAATACGATTCACAAACTCACGTGGTATTAAAATATTTAATACATAATTGTACACACATAAGTATATATATATATATATATATATATATAGGTTATAAAATGAGATAGGGGTTGAAAATTCAACCCACCATGGGATAATATATATCCAATATACTGCCAGCTAATTTTGTAGTATATATATATAAATATATATATATATATATATATGTAACTATGTATGTACACACACACACACACATATAAAATAGATGATAAAGATAAATAAAGAGATGTGTGTGTGTTTACAAATGTGGACTGTTTTTACATAGGAAGAAAGCAAAACAAACACAAAAAATTCAAATTAAGTTAAATAAAATGTCACTTACGTTTAAAAACAACAACTAAACACTTTCTTCGTTTGTCTTCGAGTGATTTAGAAAAACAAAAAAAACAAAACCAACTTTTATAACTCAATAAAACTTGGAGTACCGTTAGCGTACATGATTACAACATAATAAACTTCACGCTTCAGTGTTTGAACAAATGTATGTTTTTATTATTGTGTGTGTCTGGGCGTGCGTTGTGCACAGTTGTGTTTCTATTAGCAATTTAATATAGGCTAGCTTTGTCGACGTGTGCATTGGGGTTAAACTTATTCAGTTGCCGAATTGTCGTTGTGACGGTGTTGGGAAAAAAGAAAAAAAAAATTAAATGTGTCACCAGCGCATTGAGATATAGGCGCTTTATCACATTTTGATTTTGTTTAGACTAGTAAACTTCTGAAAAGAAAAGTACAACTGTATGTTAGAAGAGTTCCTCTCTTTCTCCCTATATCTTTTAAAATCTTTCTTTTATGCTTTTTAATTAGCTATTACACGCCTTCTGTAATCACACGCACAGCAATTAGTACATAGCTAATATAAATCTGTATTGTGTCCGTTTAATTTACACCGTATATGTAAACACAACCACACACAACATTTACATATTGTATCTATGAATTAAAGTTTGTCCATACACACAATGTACATGAGCGGGTTCGGATTAAGCATTTTAGCAAAATAAACACGTGCTTAAGGCGCTCAGGGAAGGGAATACCACAGTTTTTAATATATTCAGATTTATCAAGGGGGCAAATGCTGCTGCTGAATTAGGGCCTCTGCCCCAAAACGTTTTAGAAATTCAATCTCTTTCATGCTGCCCTACTTATAAGTAAATATTTTTCTAATGACTTTTCTATTTAAATTTGGCACAAAGCCAGCAATTTCGAAGATATGTATGTGTAGGGTAGTGGTGAGTGTAAGTCGATTACCTCACCTTTATTATTTGACTGGTTCTTTATTTTATTGACCCTTGTAAGGATTGACAGGTAGTGTTGATCTTGGTGGAATTTGAACTCAGGACGTCAAGTGTGGAAAGAAATGCCGCAAAGCTTTTTGTCCAACGCGCTAACGATTCTGCCACCTCGCCACCCTAAATAAGTTACAAATATTGGTTTCAAATTTTGGCACAAGGCCAGCAATTTCAGAGGAAGGGGTAAGTCAATTATATCAACTCCAGCACTCAAGTGGAACTGGTACTTATTTTATCGACCTTGAAAGGATGAAAGGCAGAGACGACCTCGGCAGAATTTGAACTCAGAACGTAAAAACGGACGAAATGCGGCAGGGCATTTTGCATTATTTACTAATATTGGTTTCAAATTTTTGCACAAGGCCAGAAATTTTGGAGAAAGGACTAAGTCAATTAGATCGATCTCATTGGTTAACTGGTATTTATTTTATAGACCCTGAAAAGATGAAAGGCAAGGTTGAACTCGGTGGAATTTGAACCCAGAACGTAAAGACGGACGAAATAAACATTTATTCGACGTGATAACGATTCTCCAGCACATCGCCTTTGATAATTTACTGATATTGCTTTTAAACTTTGGCATACGGCCAACATTTTCGAGAGAGGGTGGGGTAAGTCAATTATATAGACCCCAGGGTTCAACTTGGTACTTATTTTATCGACCCCGAAAGGATAAAAGGCAATGTCGACTTCGGAGCGGAATTTGAATTCAGAACGTAAAGACGGACGGAATACCGCTAAGCATTTGCGCGGCGTGCTAAAGGTTCTGCCAGCTCGCCCCCTTTCATCATCATCAATAATATCAATATGCCAATTTGTTGTTTTCGTACGTACGTACCTGTGGTGTATGTCACACTTACCTTAAAGGAAGAAGTGAGTGGCAAAGTGGGAGAGAGGAAGACAGAGAGGAAGTGAGAGAGAAAGAGAGAGAGAGAGAGAGAGAGAGAGAGTGAGAGAGACAGTTAGTGGTGACGTCGTTCGTTTTGTGTTTTTAAATGTTTATCACATCGCAAGAAATGTAGATACATAGATCCAAAGAAAAGTTGATACATAGATACACACATTGTTAAATTAAAAGCGGGAGAAAGGAGGGACATAGAGGTAGTGAGAGAAAGCGAGAGAGGCAGTAGATACATAAATCGTAAGAAAAGTTGATACACAGATACATAGACATTGTTAAATCAAAGACAAATAACTACAGCAAATTTTGGATATCACTTTCACTTTTAATTACCATACGAGGATGAAATTAACTCGCAAGCGGCTGAGTACTCCACAGACATGCATACCATTAACATAGTTCTCAGGGGGATTCAGCCTCACACAGAATATGATAAGGCTGGCCCCTTTCAATTACAGCTACAACTCATTTTGACCAGCTGAGTGGACTGGAGCAAGATGAACTTTCAAGTGGTTGGAAGAAAACGAAAAAAGATTCTATAAAAAAATGATCAGAATATTGTTAACTACCCCATCGAATTTTTAAACTCACTTGAACTACCAGGCATAGCTCCTCATTGTCTTCCGCTGAAAAAATGAACTATTATGCTATGGCGTAATTTGTCTCAAACAAAATTATGCAATGATACAAAATTTATTGTGCACAAACTCATGAGGAACTGTATTGAGGCAAATATTCTCACTGGTTGTGGTAAAGGTAAGACTGTCTTCATTTCTCGCATATCAGTTATACCATCTAATATCCCATTCCAATTTAAGCGGTTACAGTTTCCTATCCCACTTTCTTTTGCCATGAGGATTTATAAAAGTCAGGGTCAAACACTAAAAGTTGCTGGAATGCAACTTGAACAACCATGCTTTTCATATGGCCAACTTTATATAGGAGCATCATGTGTGAAAGCAAAAGCAAATCTATCTGCTTATGCACTCCGAAATAAAACAAAGAAAAAATTGTTTATAAAGAAATATTCACTTTTAATGCAATATGAATACTTCAATAACTCAATTTACCATTACTCTCATTACATTCAAAAACGAATAAATTACCTATTTAAATGAAGAGTATAATTATATATAAGTACCATTACTGTATTGATAAATAAAATAACACACACAACTCACTTATTGTAATCATATAATAAATAAACAAAAATTCATGTATGAGATTGATCTTTTTCCTACTTCAATTATTACATGATTTTTCTCCTTTAACAATATTATATAATTGCTATTACTGTATTAATAAATAAAATAACAATACAACTCGTTATTGTCATATAATAAACAAACAAAAGTTCATGTACAAAATTGATCTTTTTTTTCTATTTCAATTATTACATATTTTTCTCTTATAAAAATACACAAATATAGGAGGAGTAAATTATATATATAATAATACTTTGAATGTGGCTCCCGAGAAACAGTAAAAATAATTACCAGATCAACGACAGGTATTACTGCTAGTAAATATATTTATCAATATACATATATACACACATCTATACATACACATACATACATATATACATACATACAGAGAGACAGACAGACACACGTACATATACACGTGTACACACATACACGCACACGTACACATATGTATGCACATCTACGCTTATACACACATTTGTACATATATATATATATATATATATATATAAATATATGCACATACACGTGCATGTGTATACACTCATATATGTATATATAGTTTTCCTTTATTTTACTTTATCCCTAATTATATTGTAGTCAATCTGTAAACCCTTCACATGAGAATATAATAATACAAATTATAAACCCTAATATTTAGTCTGCTGATATGAACTGATAGGTCGGGATGTAACATCTCGAGGTATAACTCTTTCTCTGATGAAATTATGCTCATATCAGATAAATGCAAATTTAATGCACAAATTTGTAATTAAATTATTAAGTATTAATTGAAACGGCTGTAAGAAGTAAAGATGACCAATTTGTTAATAATAAATAATCATTAACTTCCTACTCTCCATTTTCTTTTCTTCATTTAACTGGATATAAACTGTATGCTTTAAGGGAATTTCATTCCCCAGTAATACTAGGTATTGAACCAGTATTTCCTTGGATGTAACTATACCTTTACGAGGTTAACATATCCTCTAATTATATATATGTACACACACACACAACATACATACATACATACATACATACATACATACATATATATATATATATATATAATATATATATATATATAATATATATATATATATATATATATATATGACAAAATATAATATATAACCAATGAAAATAACAGGCAATATGTAAAAGTGGTACAAATAGAAAAAAATAATAGAAGTGATTTAATGATATCTTGCCAAAATAGCCAATTATCAACATGAAGATGTGATGCTGTGCAGCTGTAATAAGGTCGGGTCGTCGGCGACTAAACTGGCAACTCTACTAGGCTTGGTTGGTGAGGAGGATGAAATAGTGATTTTTGGACACTCTGCGGGATGAAAAAGAAAACCCGGCAAAGAGCGGAGGAACTCAGAAAAGTCAATGGCCATCCAAAAACGGGTGGACAGAACTCGTTAACCTTGGTCAGCAATCTGTCTCGGAGAAGGAACACTTTGATTCAAAAACTGGGGTAGATAGGGCTCCTTAGTCACCTGATGATAACCTGTTAGTGTCTATGCATTTAGATGGTCTTTCTTCCAAGTAGCATCAATATGCACTGGTGTCTAGGCTAAATGGACGCGAGAGTGTTATGAGTGGCATAAGCCAGTTCCACTTAAAACAAATTCATTGTGGAAGAAGTTTGAAGGTGATTTGAAAGTTCTAAGACGACGGGATATGGCAACAGGAACAGGCAAAGGAAGTTCCTAGCCAGAGTTCCACGCGTAGGTGGTACAGAGGGTGATGGCCGCCTCTCTGCTGAATCTGAAGGCATCTGCAAGATACGTGTCCTTCTTTATGTGGCAAGCAGTCCTAACTAGGTGTAACACTGCTTTTCCGATATCGGAGGCAGGATGAAAAAAGGAACCCTAAAAAAAGTGTTGCCTTCAGTAAGCTTGGCATTAACGTAGATGTCTAGCCATCCATTCTATTGGATGAATAAAGATAAGATGAATAAAAGAAGCATGTTAATCTATTGCTTTTGGAATGTAAGAACTTTACGTGACAGCAAAGACAGCCTAGAACGAAAAACAGTACTAATTGCAAAGGTAATCGGTTCCTGT
The DNA here is from genome assembly GCF_006345805.1 of Octopus sinensis. Taxonomy (NCBI): domain Eukaryota; kingdom Metazoa; phylum Mollusca; class Cephalopoda; order Octopoda; family Octopodidae; genus Octopus; species Octopus sinensis. The sequence goes on along the minus strand of NC_042998.1, from coordinate 49,025,425 downwards.
AACATCGATATTGCTGCCCTAAGTGAAACCAGGCTTGCGGACACTGGTGAACTTGAGGAAGTTGGAAGTGGCCATACTTTTTTTGGAGTGCATAGCCGGTAGATGAACCAAGAATTCACGGTGTTGGCTTCGCCATTAAAACGACTCTACTTCGCAAATTGCCATACAGTCATCAAGCTGTTGATGAGCGTCTCATGACATTTCCTATCCCGATAGATAAATTTTCGTTTATGCTCATTATCAGTGCACATGCACCTACCTTATTGGCATGCGAACAGGAGCACAACATTTACTGCAAACTGTGGACAGTAGTCAGTAAAATTTCAAACAATGACAAAATCATACTGTTGGACAATTCTAATGCCAAAATAGGCAACAAACATACAGTGAGGTCAAGAGTAATAGGAGAGCATAGGACAGGAACGATGAATGAAAACGGTTTGTGACTGCTGTCCTTTTGTCAACAATCATAAATAGTGTTTCCGCAGGTAGACAAATACAAAAACACCTGGAGGCATCCTCGATCTGGTCATTGGCACGAACTGGGCTATGTTATAATTAAGAACAAGAATTTCAGATTAACCAGAACTCAAAATTTTCGAGTGTTACTCGGATCACACAATGGTTCGCAGCACGGTATTTATTAAACCGTATACAACGCAGCCACTGAGATCCAGTATACATCCGAGAATAAACGTAGCTTCTTTAAAAAATCCAGAAACGACAAAAAGTTTTGAAATGCATTTAAACTCAAAGCTTGCGGAAATAGAAGAATGCAACGACTGAAGTGTTGTGGAACAATATTCGTGACAACATCAAATAATCTGATGAATAACTCAAGGATTTGTGAAACGCAAGCACCAATATTTTTAGACGAGAACGACTCTTAAATTAAACCTCTCCTAGAAACTTCGCACAAATTACACAAGACATGGATTTCAAACAAAAACTTACCAGCACTCAGATCCCTATGTATCTCCCCTAGAAAAACTTCACAGAAAAAAACTGCATGAGATGAAAATTTCTTAATGGGCAAAAAAAAAAAAAAAAAAAGGCCCGAGAATTGGAACATTCTGCTAACTCTCACAACTGGAGAGCGCTGTATGACAATCTGAAAGGTGCATTTGGTCCAAATATGGGTGGCACAGAATCTATTCTCTCTAACGATGGAACAAAACTCTTAAATAGCAAAGATGAAATTCTGAAAAAGATGGGCTGAACACTTTATATTTGTATTAAATCAAGAATCCACTATCAATCCTGAAGTAATCAACGAAATCTCCCAGTGGCCTATAATTAAAGAACTAGCGAAAAATCCTTCTTTGGAAGAGATAAGTACTGCTGTTAAAAAACTTTCCAGTGGTGAAGCTCGTCTACAAGACGGTATTCCCTTAGAGGTGTACAAACATGGTAGCAGACAACTTGTAAGTAAGCTGCGCAAATTTACCTATCTGATCTGGGAAATTGGATCAGTTCCTCAACAGTTCAAGGATGAATCTATAACGCACTTGCACAAAAACAAGGTTGATGAAGAGTGTATGTGATAATCACTGGGGAATAAGCTTGTTGTGCTTAACTGGAAAAATTCTTGTGAGGGTGAACCTTAACCGCATCAATAAACATGTAATGAACAGCATATATCCTGAGTCCCAATGTGGATTTCGGGCTGGGAGATGCACAGTTGACGTGATATTTGCCCTCCGACAAGTTCAAGGGAAAGCACGTGAAAAAATACTGACTTGTTCATGATATTTGTCGACTTAACCAAGGCCTTTGATACAGTGAATCGTGATGCGCTCTGAGAAATGTAGTCAAAAGCTGGACTTCCTCATAAAATGATGAGGGTAATAGTATCCCTGCATAAAGGAATAATGGCGACAGTAATATCTTGTAGTCAATACTTAGAGGCATTTTCTGTTGCCATTGGAGCCAAACAGGGATGTGTTTTAGCCGTTGTACTTTTTTCTATATTATTTTCAATGATGCTCCAACATGCTTCCCAGGGTTACCATGAAGGCGTTAAATTTCAGTTTCGTGCAGAAGGAGGTTTATTAAACCTGAAACAGCAAAGTTTCAAATCAAAGAAAAAGACCAGGGTAGAGATCCTTCGTGACTTTCTGTTTGCCCAAAGATATTCACTATCAAAACCTTAAGAAAATGTGATATCTCCAGTATCCAAAGCATGCTGATGAGAATTCAGTGCAGATGGGTAGGACATGTTCAAATGAAAAATGACCGCATTCCAAAAATTCTTCTGTATGACCAACAAATAGTAGAGGCGCAACGGCCCAGTGGTTAGGGCAGCGGACTCGCGGTTTCGATTCCCAGACCGGGCGTTGAGTGTGTTTATTGAGCGAAAACACCTGAAAGCTCCGCGAGGCTCCGGCAGGGGGTGGCGGCGACCCCTGTTGTACTCTTTCGCCACAACTTTCTCTCACTCTCTCTTCCTGTTTCTTGAGTTACGCTGTGATGGACTGGCATCCCGTGTAGATGGGTGGGGGGGCACGTACGCCACAGAAACTGGGAAACCGGGCCCATGAGCCTGGCTAGGCTTGAAAAGGGCGACGTTTATAGTTTTTTATGAGGGATTTCACGGCAAAAGAAGACTTGTCTTTAGGTATAAGGATAAGTTGACGCAATCACTAAAATCTCTACAGCTAAACTTGACATCTTGGGAAAGTCATTGCCTAAATCGATCTGTATGATGTAAAATATATCATGAACGTCCTAACAATTTGAGTTGAAGAAAATGGTCGATAGAAAAACTGTATCCTGCAACTAACAGATGCATTTGCCCAATTCCAGGTAAAATCAAAATCATTAATGTCTCCATTGCAACTTCATAGCAAAATCAGTACCTGGACTCAAATTACATTCACGCACGTATCCATCGCAAGTAGATGTAGCTTCTTAATGTTTTTTTTTCTATTACTGTCTTTTACTTTAAGTCCTCTCCTTCAAGCACTCATAGGGCGAAAGCGATGGGAGTAACCATCATATATATATATATATATATATATATATATTATATATATATATAACAAGCTTGAAAACAGTTTCTGTCCCGTCAACCAAATTCACTCATATGTTGGGCCGGGGTTACAGTAGAAGACAGTTAGCCAAGATGCCATGCAGTGAGACTGAACCCAAAACCGCAAGCTTCTTAACCATGAAGCCACGCCTGCGCCTGTGAGATTTTACTTCTTTCTTTTTTTTTAATCAGGTTATGATTAATGTAGTGGAGGATGCTGACCTGGGAAGATGGCCTGGAAGAAAACAGAGTTTTTTTAATCAGTTATTTTGCATTCTGCACTTTTATTTTAATATCATGTCAGTTAGATTACGGAAGGTTTCAGCGGTTATTGTTGTCGGATTGTGCTAAGGGCATCAGTTGGCCTTAATCCGGCCAAGCATGTAAGTATGCATGTATGTATGTATGTATGTATGTATGTATGTATGTATGTATGTATGTATGTATGTATGTATTCATGTATGTATGTATGTATGTATGTATGTATGTATGTATGTATTCATGTATGTATGTATGTATTCATGTATGTATGTATGTATGTATGTATGTATTCATGTATGTATGTATGTATTCATGTATGTATGTATGTATGTATTCATGTATGTATGTATGTATTCATGTATGTATGTATGTATGTATGTATGTATGTATGTATTCATGTATGTATGTATGTATTCATGTATGTATGTATGTATGTATGTATGTATGTATGTATGTATGTGTGAATCTATGTATATATGTATGTATGTATATATGTATGTATGTATGTATGTATGTATGTATGTATGTATATGTATGTATGTATGTATGTATGTATGTATGTATGTATGTATAAACATGTAAATATATATGTATACAGACTATACATTTTGGGAATGTATGGGTGGTTATATACATACATACATGCATACACACACACACACTTATAGAGAGAGAGACACAAACACATACATACTAATGCAGCGTTTTTCAAACTTTTTTCGTTTACTGCAACCTACAGCAAGAAGCACATTTCGCATTGCGACCCATGCCTTGGACAAAACCTTGAAGCTATTTTGACTGTGATAACATCCTTTTTGTATATGTATAATAAATTCATAATGATGTGTATTATTATGTTTTGATTGGTAAAGCCTGCCTTATCATCGTAAAAATCGGTAAAACTGGCGATGATTTATGCATGTTGTGCAATATTTAGAGTTGTTTATATTCTGCACTTTGCACCTACTTGCATTTTTTTCTTTCCTTCTTTTTATTTTTGTCGCGACTCATTTTATTTATCTCGTGACCCATTGAAGGGTCGGGACCCAAAGTCTGAAAAACGCTGCACTAGTGTATACATAAATAGGCGTAGGAATGACTGTGTGGTAAGTAGTTTGCTTACGAACGACATGGTTCCGGGTTCAGCCCCATTGAGTGGAACCTTGGGTAAGTGTCTTCTACTTCGGCCTCGAGCCGACCAAAGCCTTGTGAGTGGATTTGGTAGACGGAAACTGAAAGAAGCCCGTCCTATATATGTATATATTTATGTATAAATATATGTGTGTGTGTGTGTGTGTGTGTGTGTATACGTTTGTGTGTCTGTGTTTGTCCCCCAATATCGATTGACAACCGATGCAGGTGTGTTTACGTCCCCATAGCTTAGCGGTTCAGCAAAAGACCGATAGAATAAGTACTGGGCTAACAAAGAATATGTCCTGGGGTCGATTTGATCCAGTATGACCATAGTCAAATGACTGAAACAAGTAAAAGAGTAAAAAAGCACATATATATACAGATACATATGTGTGCGTGTATTTGTGCACGTGCGCTTGCGTGCGTATATACGTATACTCACACATACACACACACACATACTCAAACACACATATATATATACACAGATATATATATATACACAGATATGTATGTGCATGTATAGATGCATATATATAATGCTCATATCATCAACATCATCATCATCAATTATTTCGGGTTTTTGCCATTTATTCTGTCTGAACCAACGTCCCGAGATCCGTCACTCCACTAACTCAGACATCTCTCCTGCATACATAATCAGTTGTTTTTTTTTATGCCCAGTTAACTCTCACAGGTCAGGATCACTAAGCTCTATCAAGAGAGTAACTGGAACACGTTCATAGGGGTGATGTCCATGGTTTGTGTAAGCAGAAAGACAGAGAAAAAAAAAAGCTCTCATATTTTCTTATCTTTTAATCACAAGAGAAGGTAGTAACCATCAGAAGCGTTGCAAGAGTGTATGCCGCCAGGGTACGCAAGTCTCAGAGCGCTTGCAAAGGACATGGCCGATGTACCTTCTTCCAGACTCAACAAGTAGGATCTTTTCGGTTTGAACGGCAGTTTTTAACATAATTTCTAGGTAACTAAATAATTTTAAACTTCGTATACTGGTAGAATGTGTTTACAAAACATCTTTTTCTCTTGACTTTATTGAGAAAATTCTATAGTTTGTAAGATATTTGTTGTTTTTTTTCTTCAATTTCTGCAATTTCAACCAATCACTGACGTCTATTAAGTTAAAAAGCATTCTGTGCCGTATGAATATGTCCCTCGTTTAAGAAACAGATTGGGTTTAATTACATTTGTGAAGAAAAAAAGATACCCTTCCCCTACCCCTAATCCTAACCGTAACCCTAACTAACCCTAACCCTAAAAGAGATTGAAATGCAATAGATCGATTCTAGGGTCATAATTATGGGTGACAATTTCATATAACACCGCTAGAAGAAACTGCCGTTCAAACCGAAAAGATCCGAAGGCAGCAACCATCAGAAGTGTTGCAAGAGTGAGTACCGCCAGGGTACACAAGTATCAGAGCGCTTCCTCCAGACTCAACAAGTAAAAATAAAAGTCATCATAGTTTTGCATCAAACAGCAAAGCTTAGATAGCAACTAGCACGTCTTTACTTCACCGTATTTCTCGTTTAACTTTTGATACACACTACATTGAATGCATTAATACCAACTTAACTATTGTCTTTCATATGGATGGCGTCACTGAGTAATTAACTTTAGTGAGTTATTTAAAAAAAAAAATGCTCATGTTTTCACGTCTATTTGTGTACAATATTTGTACATCTCAATGATTCTCCCTTTACCGTAGAGAGTAAAGGGATCTTTTCGGTTTGAACGGCAGTTTTTTCTAGCGGTGTCATATGAAATTGTCACCCATAATTATGACCCTAGTATCGATCTATTGCATTTCAATCTGTTTTAGGGTTAGGGGTGGGATGAAGGCTATCTTTTTTTCTTCAGAAATGTAAATAAACCCAATCTGTTTCTTAAACGAGGGACGTATTCATACGACACAGAATGTTTCTTTTACCTCAATAGAAGTCATTGATTGGTTGAAATTGCAGAAATTGAAGAAAAAAAACAACAACAAATATCTTACAAACTATAGAATTTTCTCAATAAAGCCAAGAGAAAAAGATGTTTTATAAACACATTCTACCTATATACGAAATTTAAATTTTTTTAGTTACCTAGAGATTATTAAAAAAAACTGCCGTTCAAACCGAAAAGATCCGAGTAAAGTGCCGTCTAAGCTTCAATGTGGACATTACTAAAACTGAATCACGTTCGTAGTTGTCTCCCATTTTTTGCGGAAATGATTAAGATGGCAATAATAGGCATTGAGCTAAAACTGTCTTTCCCCTCATTGCATTGGTATTTTTAATTAGACTTTTGATACTCACGATACATATGCTAATATATTAACATAAATTTTACTGACGTTTTTCATGCTGTTGGCATCGCTTAGTACGTAAACCTATTTGTTGTTGTTGTTATTATTTGTAATATGAGATACATACCCTTTTGCTTTCAGCATATCAACACCTCATCACTTTTGATGAACCTAATGCCTTCTTTGCCCTCAATTTGGTAATAGCCCAACTAAGCATACTGAAAATAGACTGTCACTGCGATAATTAGCTTCTCTGTTGGTTCCATTTGGAGATGTTCCTCGCATTCCTATTCAAATTCTTCTTTCAGCAAACCGAACGGTAGTACTTCAATGCCTTTTTTGTTTCATTATTACCAAAAGTAAGTTCACAAACATAGTTTTAGATACAATTCTCCACAGCGGCATCTTGATTCAAACAAATGTACTATCTTGTAATTAAGATGACTTCACGATTTTCATCTTTATATCATAGACTAGCTTAAGGTGACCCGCTCTACGCGCAGGTGAGGGTGTGGTTGTTACTTTCTGTTACTTCCTTTCTGTTTCTTATAGCCACATTCTCCCTCTTTGTTTCTCTCTCCTTTCTTTCTCACTTTCCCACTCTCTTACTCTTCCTTTCTCTCGGACTATCCCTCGATTTCTCTTACTCTCTATATTTCACTATACATCTCTCTCCCATTTATAAAAAAAATTAGATTTCAGCGCTTAAATTACTTATCCACTTCCACTTTACCATGTTGAAAGTTACATTGAAATCGGGCAAAATGTGTCCAATCTTAAAATAACTTAGCGGTTCGCCAATCGAGATCGATCAAATAAATTAGCGGTGCGCCAAAGAAGATCAATAAAATGACTTAGCGGTTCGCCAAACAAGATCGATAAAATGACTTAGCGGTTCGCCAAACGTGATCGATAAAATGACTTAGCGGTTCGCCAAACGAGTTCGATAAAATGACTTAGCGGTTCGCCAAACGAGATCGATAAAATGACATAGCGGTCGTCAAACGAGATCGACAAAATGACTTAGCGGTTCGACAAACAAGATCGATAAAATGATTTAGGTGTTCGCCAAAGGAGAACGATAAAATGACTTGGTTCGCCAGTTACAGTACTCGATCTCTTCCTTCTTATTGCAATACACGTCTCCCTTCATTTGAGGCCTCCGTCTGCCATTAATGACCACGGATGAAGATCCTAGTTGTCCGCCCTACTTCAACGGCATTATCTGTGGCTAAACAGTCCGATGCCTAATAGCAATATCTGTTACACAAGCAGCACTTCTGGGCTTTCCCATCGCTGTTTTAGTTATACCGATGATTTATAACCGGTAATTGTTGCTCCCCGCACTGTGTCAAGACCGAAGGCAAAATAGGGGGAGGGTGTATTGTCCGTTTCTATCTTTCCAGTATAGGGTGTTTAATGGGATCCAAGCCTAATGTTACTAGAGAGCTTGTCCTAACTGAATGATCTTTCAGCTTTTATAAATTCCTTCTTCTGCTTATTTTCAATATCCTCAATCCAAAGTCACAAAGTAAGGCCATAGAATAGTCGATCTGTTTAATTCCCACGAAGAGTTAATGAGCTGACGTTTTAAGCTATGCTTTTCGACTGAGAGCTGAGAAGAGGAAAGCGGAGAGGGGGTAGGGGTAGAATTGTATGGTTATCAAATAGAGCATACGTTGCATTTCAAAAATGAAAAATGAAAAAGTTAATCTCACTATTAATCAAATAATCACACACACACACACACACACTCACTAACTCACTCTTAAACATACACATATGTATATATTATGTATATATATATTATATATATATATATATATATATATATATATATATATATATATATATATATATTATATATATATATATACATACATATACATATATGATATGTATTATTTATACATACACATATAATGTACATACATATATGTGTGTCTCTGTGTGTGTGTATGTATACACCTTAGGTCTAAGTTACTATGGACTAAAATTACAACCTACTAATTGCCCAAGAGAGGGAGAGAGAGAGAGAAGGAGAGAGAGAGAGAGAGAGAGAGAGAGAGAGAGATCTTTGTCAAAGCCAGACACCAAACAGATTGATATCATTTTTTTTGTCTAGGGTGACATATTTCCTCTGGTGAACCCACTTCATTTCCTTTACATAGCGAAGCTGAATCGTGGTTTTATTAAAAACTAATAACTCACATTTACAATAATTCCAAAACTGTGTTGTATAGAACATCTGTGTGCGTGTGTGTGTGTGTATGGGTGAATGCACGCGCACGTGAATATGCATATATATATATATATATATATATATATAGGGAGAGTTTACGAAAAAAACAAAAGACGAAGACAGGTGGTGTACTAAACAAACAGATGTATTAGTATAACGCTCAGGAATAGAAAAAGTCTTTTACGTTTCGAGCCTACGCTCTTCTACAGAAAGGGACACAGAAAACAAGGAGAGAAAAAAATGTGTGTAGTGGCTAACGATCTATCATGATATATATATATTATTTATACATACATATACACATATGCCATGATTGACCGCTAGCCCCTAAAACTATTTTTTTTATTCTCTCTCTGTTTATTTCATTGAGTTCCTTTCTGTTGAAGAGCGTAGGCTCGAAACGTAAAAGACTTTCTCACCTTCCCTGAGCGTTAAACTAATGCACATGTCTTCGTCTTCTGTTTTTCTGTAAATTCCAACTATATATATGTGTGTGTGTGTGTTTAAATACCTTATGTTTTCAATTCTTTCTACTTTAGGCACAAGGACTGAAATTTGGGTATGCGGGAGCTATCTCATTTGTTCAACTGGTACTTAATTTATCGACACCGCAAGGCTGAAAATTCAAGTCATTTGGAAATCCAGTATTTGAACTCAGAACGTAATAGCTAACAAAGCACCTTATGCCGTTTTCTCTACTGTTTCCGGGTTTAAATATTAATAATCATTTAATTCTTGTCGTTTTAGCTGTAATATAAATGGAAAGATAATTACATCCAAAAAATGAGATCAAGTATAATTTTAATTGCTGCGCAAAAATTTAATTTAATAATTACTTACTTGAACTTAGGATTTTCCTAACAGTAACAATTAAGTTTGATCTTTCTAACTCATGATATTTGGTTTCAGATGAATCTTTTAGAGAATTACTGAATAGAAGAATAAAAAAAATATTCCTTCGGATTCAAATAGAATTTAAATTTTCTTTTTATTACTACTGATAAAGTTAAACTTGTGTCTGTATGTGACACTGACATGAATAACCAAAACATGCTCTTTGTTAATCATTTATATGGAAGGCTGTTTTCATTGACATCTGTGATATGTTGTGGTTGCTGGTTGCTGTTGCTGTTGAGCGAACGATCTTCGTCCCAGAGCTCGCAAGATGGGAGAAGTCTGAAACGTGGTCCTTTGCTATTCGTAAGACCCGCAGAAGAGAAAGCAGGTCAACCCCCGACACCGAGAGCATCGACGGATGGATGAATGCGCATCCAGGCTCAGTGGTTGCGTAGGAAGTCGGGGACAAGAAACAAGAAGAAAGAGTGAGAGAAAAGTTGGAGCGAAAGAGTACAACAGGGGTCGCCACCCCCCTGCCGGAGCCTCGTGGACCTTTTAGATGTTTTCGCTCAATAAGCACACACAACGCCCGGTCTGGGAATCGAAACCACGATCCTCCGACCGCGAGTCCGCTGCCCTAACCACTGGGCCATTTCGCCTCCACGTAGTTGTTGGCACTCCACCGCTTACGATGACAAGGGTTCCAGTTGATCCGATCAGCAGAACAACCTGCTCGTAAAATTAATGTGCAAGTGGCTGAGTACTCCACAGACACGTGTACCCTTAACGTAGTTCTCGGGGATATTCAGCGTGACACAGTGTGACAAAGCTAGCCCTTTGAATTACAGGCACAACAGAAACAGGAAGTAAGAGTGAGAGAAAGTTGTGGTGAAAGAGTACAGCAGGGTTCGCCACCATCCCCTGCCGGAGCCTCGTGGAGCTTTATGTGTTTTCGCTCAATAAACACTCACAACGCCCGGTCTGGGGATCGAAACCGCGATCCTCCGACCGCGAGTCCGCTGCCCTAACCACTGGGCCATTGCGCCTCCACTGTGTGATATGTATATTAGACAAAAGGAAAAACTGGCATTCCGTCGGTTACGAGCGATGGAGGTTCCAATTTAACCGATCATCGGAACAGCCAGCTCGTGAAATTAACGTG
>NC_042998.1:48984447-49009447 GCF_006345805.1 Octopus sinensis | reverse complement strand
AATAACCTTTGCACTTGATTTTTTAATGTTTTTTCCCCCATACCTTTGTGAGTTGGTTTAGGCAAGCACTATCTGAGAGAGATCTTCTTTAAGTATTAGAAATAGCTGAAGAAATTTCTTTAGCTGCTATTTCTAATGAGTTCAGTATGTGGCAAAGTAATTTATTTTACTAAGCCCTTATATATAATGTAATATTTTGAATTCGCCTAAAATGGTCCCTTTACATACTGAATACTTGGTGAAATTGATTAATAATTAATTAATTTTACCCTCAATTGTTGAAAAAATATATATATATATATATATATATATGTATGTATGTATGTATGTATGTATGTATGTATGTGTGTGTGTATATGTTTGTGTGTCTGTGTTTGTCCCCCACACCGATGCTGGTGTGTTTACGTCCCCGTAACATAGCGGTTCGGCAAAAGAGACCGATAGAATAAGTACTAAGCTTCCAAAGAATAAGTCCTGGGGTCGATTTGCTCGACTAAAGGCGGTGCTCCAGCATAGCCGCAGTCAAATGACTGAAACAAGTAAAAGAAAAAAAAAATATAAATTTTGTGAGTTCAGGGGAGTTTCATAAACTGTCATTTTTTTTACACTGGACTCAGTATCACTGCCTCGCACCCGCAACCCAGCTTACTACTGATGGGTCTCCAGTAAGGTGGAGAATAATTTTAACTCCAAGAGCCGGGGCAGATACCACAAAATAACTCATAATATCTCTGACAATTCTATCAATTAGTTTTTTAAAAAAAAATAATTTCGAAGTCTTATACATAGTTTTCAGCGAAGTTTGAGTACATATCTTTAATAATTATTTAAAAAATTTTTGCTACAAGGGCAGCTTGGGAGAGATGGGGATGAGTCAATTACATCGACCTCAGTGAAAGGATGAAAGGCAATGTCACTTCAGCGGAATTTGAACTCAGAACGTATCGACATGCGAAATACCTATTTCTTTACTAACCACAAGGGGCTAAACACAGAGGGGACAAACAAAGACAGACAAACGGATTAAGTCGATTGCATCGACCCCAGTGCGTAACTGGTACTTAATTTATCGACCCCGAAAGGATGAAAGGCAAAGTCGACATCGGCGGAATTTTAACTCAGAACGTAACGGCAGACGAAATACGGTACGCATTTCGCCTAGCGTGCTAACGTTTCTGCCAGCTCGCAGCCTTAATACATAATATATGCACATGTTTTTAATAATAATCGTTCATATAATGGCCAGCCAGCTAGGTACATAAATTTCGCTATTTGTAGTTTTCTTTCATTATATCTCTAGCTCACAATGATGTCTACATTTTGGACTAATATTCAACTATTTGGGTTCCTTCTCTTGCCCATTTCTCAAGTTAGAAGGCTTAAAATTTCAGGGGGAAACCCTTATTCTACAGAGATGGTGTGTTCTCATTTTCCGATATGCAGCGTATAAATAATACTTTTTTTATTTTGGCGCGTGGCCAGCAAATTTGAGTGGCGGGGAAGTTAGTTACATCGACCACAGTGCCTACTAGTACTTATTTTATCGACAATAGAAAAGATCAAAGCAAAATCGATCTCGGCGGAATTTGAACTCAGAACGTGAAGTCGGAAGAAATGCCGCTGAGCATCTTGTCCAGTGCGAATACGGTTCTGCCAGTTCGCCGTCTTAGACAAACATATAATTAAAATTGGTTTCAAATTTTAGCACAAGGCTAACAATTTCGAGGGAAGGGGGAGTCGATTACTTCCACCCTAGTGTTCAACTGGTACTTATTTTATCGACCCCCGAATGGTTGAAAAAGCAAAATCGACCTCGACAAAAATTTGAACTCAGAGCGTAAAGACGGATGAAATGCCGCTAAGCATTTTGCCAGGCGTGCTAACGATTCTGCTTGCTTTTTACCTTAAAAAACATAAAGCATAAACAAAAGTAAATAAAAAAATCAACAGGAGTGGCTGTGTGATAAATAGCTTGCTTACCGACCACATGGTTCCGGGTTCAGTCCCACTGCGTGGCACCTAGGGCAAGTGTCTTCTACTATAGCCCCGGGCTGACCAAAGCTTTGTGAGTGGATTTTGTAGACGGAAACTGAAAGAATCCCGTCGTATATATATATAAATACATATTTGTGTGTGTGTGTGTGTGTGTATATTGGTGTGTTTACGTCCCCGTAATTTAGCGGTACGGCAAAAGAGGTCGACAGAATAAGTACTAGACTTACAAGGAATATGTACTGGGGTCGATTTGTTCGACTAAAGGCGGTGCTCCAGCATGGCTGCTGTCAAATGACTGGAACAAATAGAAGAACTTAAGAAAGACCATACTCTTTCTTCTGATCACTCTTCTTTTAAACGTCATCCAAGACTTAATCCATTGACGTAACGCTACGTAAAAATGCTTTTTCTGTATCTGCATAAAATGTCTACCTGGTATCTGAAATTCTTTTCACAAAATGAACGAACAATGTCACCATGAGCGTCACCATTAGATAATTTCTTGTGTTTCTTGTTGGTGTCTTTTGTCTTTTATTTGTTTCAGTCATTAGACTGCGGCCATACTGGGGCACCGCCTGCCTGGAATAATTTTTAGTCGAATGCATCGAACTCAGTCCTTATTTCTTAAGCCTGGTACTTATTCTATCATTTCTCTTTTGTCGAACCGCTAAGTTACGGGGACGCAAACAAACCAACACCGGTTGTCAAGCGGTGGTGGATACATACACACACACACACACACACGCACACACACATACACAACGGACTTCATCCAGCTTCCATTTATCAAGTCCACTCACAAGGTTTTAGTCGGCCCAAAGCTAGTGTAGAAGACAGCGGCCCAAGGTGCCACGCAGTGGGATATCTATGAATGAATGTGAAATAAAACTTATGACAAAGTTGTGATTTCTTTTTATTTTCATACAATCTCATAATCGGAAAAATGTCCTAATTAAACTGCTGACATTCATAATTTTTTTTGTTGATTATCCAGTTTTTACGATTGCAATGATCTTGATTGTTTGGTCATTCACCTATGTCATTAAAATCACCTGGATCGGCCAGGCTGTCCTGTGCCAAGTCGATCCGCTGGCCACAGCATTTGTTCCATTCCTCTCGCGCATTTGCCATTCTCCTCCACCTTGTTCCAAATATCTTTCTTTAATCGTCTTCCCACCTGATTAGAGGTCTTCTGAGTGGTCCCTTCCGTTCATTAAAGTACATTTTTCTTTTTTACTTCTTATTTCATTTTTGGCTTTTACTATATGCCTTCTGCCACGTTAGTATTACCTGTCCCTGCATTTTCAGCTTCAGTCTTTATTGTACTACCAGGAACATCAAAATATTCTGTCAACTCACATAATTTTGATATCACATGGATGTATTTCTTTCTTGGTCTTCCTTTTGCTCACGTTTTGCGCTTCCCGAAGTATCATGATGTCCAATATCTCTGACTCTACTATTCATCGCTATCTGTAATAGAAAAAAAAATAGGAATAAAAATAAGAATAAAATATGTATTCAAAAACGTGTTTTGCACATCATAAATTAACATGTAAACTACTGCAGTAAATCAAGGCTGTGGGTTATTACGCACCATTTGCAAAGCGAAACCTCTTATAAACTAGCAGCTTCAGATCGAACATTATAGTAAGGCCTGTGGAAAATAAAGTTTGGTTTGATGTTAGTACAAAAATGAAGTGTTTTAAAGAGACAATTATAAAAAGTAAGTGACAGTGAGAGAACAGATAAATAAACTGATCCAACAACTAGCAAAACGAAGTTTGTAATTGCTGCTCATACAAAGTCTTTATACTAGTTCATGGTCTGAAATTTAAAGTCTTTGAATTAAGAAAATAAAAATGGAAAATGTTATTTGATTATTTTCTATCATGTACCTGCTTCAGTCATTGGGCTGAGGTCGCGCTAGGGCACCGCCTTAAAGGGTTTATTTAGTCGAACAAATCAACCTCAGTACTTATTTTTAATATCTCGGATGGAACCTTTCGTACTGAGAAATGTCACAAGTCACAATGAAGTGTTTTAAGGATGATACAACAGTATAAAGCTAAGATTCAATTCATCTAAAATCTGAACCGAAATAATTATTTTTATGGATCTATGTGCATACCTGAAGGATTAATGTTTAAAAGTCAAGTAGCACGGATCATATACGAAATATATACTAAAATTCCATTATTATTATTATTATCATTTTTTTTCTTCTTTCAAATTTGCTTCCATTTCTTGCATAGAAACTCATAGTATTCATTGGTAGGCCATTAAACCAAACTCAATAGTTCGTTCATTTCTTTTTATTTTTTTTTTTTTATATTTTTTTAAAAGTTAAATTAAAATACATGAGCAGCAACAGATCTCACATCGACAATGCTCTTCTCAATACGTGTGATGTACCAGTTAAGACAATCTTTTGCACTTCTTGCAGGGATGGTAAGCCAGGGATCATTCTCATATAATTTTCGGTTCCCTTCTTGATCATTCCTAGTGCTCCTACGATCACTGGTATTGTAACCGCCTTGAGATGCCACATTTTCTCAATTTCAATGAGTAGGTCTTTATATTTTCTGAGCTTGTCAAACTCTTTCGCTGAGATATTATGATCACAGGGGATGCTCATGTCGATCAATAAGCAAACTTTATTGTTTTGGTCTTTCACAACAATATCTGGTTTATTGGCCTTGATGGTTCGGTCTGTATGTACTGGAAAGTCCCACAGAATGGTTACATTTTCTCCATCAGTTACAGCCTCAGGGTGGTGATTATACCACTTGTCGGCAGTTTTGATATTGTAATGCCGACTTATTAGCCGGTGTAGATATTGGCCAACTCTGTCATGTCTTAATTTATACTCCACTGGAGCTAAGACTTTACATCCAGAGATTAGGTGGTCCACTGTTTCAATCATGTCGTTGCAGAATCGGCATTTTGGGTCTGCTCAATTTTTCATCACATTGGCCTGGTTGTTCCGGGTTAATAGGCTTTGATCTTGAGCAGCCAGGATGAAACCTTCGCTCTCTGCTTTTAGCCCTGAGCTCCGTAGCCATTGATGGGTTTGCTTCTGGTCAACATCAGCTTGTTTGCTGCGGGTCACATATTTGCCGTGCAGAGGTTTCTCCTCCCACCTATCAGCCAATTGCTCGTGCGCTTTTTTCGTTGCCATTATTTTCACCTTCTTTGCAACAATAATTGCCGTACTTCCCTCGGGTTGTTCAGTTTGGGTATCCTGCACGAGATCAATAGCAAATTTTTTGCTTTCCTTTATGATAGAATGAAGCTTCTTTCGTCTCTCGTGATTTTCCACGAGCTTTAGCATCCAGTCATTCGATATTTCGAGATATTTGGCCAGTCCAATTGTGGTTGTTTTATAAGCTAGTTCAAATTGGATCAGGCCTCGACCTCCTTGGGCTCTGGGAAGGTAAAGGCGATCTACGTCTGCCTTTGGGTGGTGCATCCTATTACAACTCAGCAGCTTGCGTATTTTCCTATCTTTATTATTATTATTATTATTATTATTATTATTATTATTATTATTATTATTATTATTATTATTATTATTATCATTATTATTATTATTATTATTGCCTTTGCACAGCTTCTAACGCTGGCGATGTACTACTGAATCAGCTGTTCACTACCAGTGAACTAAGGTAACACCTCTTATTTTTCGAGCACCTTCCGGAGTATTCGAGCGGTTCCAAGCAGCGCCGTTTTCTGCAAATGCTTCACCCTTACTGCAGTCCCTATTTGTTCCACGCACTTCTCGAGATTTTTGTTCACTGTTCCCAGGGCTCCGACAATTATTGGTACTACTGCTACTTTTTTCATTGACAACAACTGCTTAGCTTCCCAAGCTAACTTGTCATATCTCTCGACTTTTCTTTCTTCCTTGTCGCATACCTTGTTGTCAGCTGGGCATGCTATATCTATGATCCAGCATAGTTTGTGTTCTTTCTCAATTAAGACTATGTCCGGCTTCCTATTCTCTATCTCATGGTCGCACCGAATCATAAAATCCCATAGGATCTTTGCAATTCTATTTTCGACGATTCCTTCAGGTTTGTGGTCGTACCAATCTTTTGCTCTGTCAAGTCCATACTTGTTGCAAAGTGTCCAATGGATAAGCCTGGCTATATTGTCGTGGCGTCTCTTATATTCCTTCTGGGCTAGTGGCGTACATTGTCTAGTAATATGTCATACGGTTTCCTCGTTTTGTCCACAGATTCTGCACTTATCACGTTCTATTGTGTTGTATATTCTGTATTTTATGTAGTTTGTTCTTAGTGCTTGCTCTTGGGCAGCACAGATTAGAGGCTCCGTTTCCGGTTTTAAATTACATTTAGTCATCCACAGCCATCTTTTTCCTCTGTCTGTCTTATCTTCAACATCTCTATGAAATTGACCACGCATCTTTTCTTTACCCACATATTTTCAGTTTCATTCGTGTTCAATTTATTGTATAGTGCTTTATCTTTGCAATCTTTCACCCTACACAAGCCTGATCTTCTTACTTCTAATAATAGCGGTTCTGTGGAATATTTTACATACCATGCTATGTTGTTTTCTGCTCTAATGCTGTGTTCGCATCCAATAAGTCCTCTTCCCCCTCTTTTTCTTGGTACATACAGTCTGTCTGTGTCACTTTTTGGGTGGAGTAACCCATATCTAGTTAGCAACTTCCTTGTCTTTCTGTCTAAGCTGTTTAGTTCGTCTACTGTCCATGCGATTACCCCTTCTCCATATATAAGGAGTGAAACCGCCCAGGTGTTGATAGCTTCAATCTTATTCCGTCTGTTTAACTTCGACTTAAGGATCAGTCTCAGTCTGCGCGAGTCCTCTACATTAAATTTTTCTGTAATTTCTTTCTCCATCAATTTATCCATTTCCAATATCCCCAAGTACTTATAGGCCGTCTCCTCTTTCTGTTTCCTAACCTTCCCCGACGGTATTTCTAGAACAAAAGGGAAAGTATAGTCGGTTATGTAGACACCAATACATTACTGGTTCTTTATTGAACTTTGGAAGGATTAAATGTAATCTTGATCTTAATGGTATTTGCACTCTGATTGTCAGGAGACATAAATGCATACAGCAAGATGCCCTAACGTTTCAGCCAATCCACCCTGCGCTTCAAAACTTCCATGCTTCCTGAGATTCGCCAACACTACACTTGATTTTCTCCCCTCCATACACACACAAGCATGTATCTGACTCATACATTGTTCGCTTTCCAGACATTTCTACATTACTGCATGTACTTTATATGCACTTTCTGACAAGTTGTGGTGCACCTGAGCACTGTATACAATAATTTCATTATTATTATTATATTATAAAGTTATCTATACGAAGGTGTGCTGAAAAGTTCCTGGCTTTATGGGAATTACGAAAGGCCTGGTTCGAGGCCCAACCTTCCAAGTTAATCTACAGGGTTTAGAAAAACTGAACGACTGCTGCAATAAGTGTGTGAACCTGAGAGGGGAATATGTTGTACAAAATCATAGCAGATCCTCCTGTATTTTCCTTTACCCAAAGCCAGGAACTTTTCACACTCGCTCGTAGTATATGTTAGTAATCATCTGATTCATTCAAATGATTTATGAAAAATAAAGGCAGCGAGCTAGCAGAATCATTAAGGCATCAGAAAAAAAATGTTTTGCGATATTTGTCCCGGATCTTTATGTTCTGAGTTCAAATGTGGCCGGAAGTCAACTTTATTCTTCATCTCTTCGAGAGTTGACAGAATAAGGTATCAGTCAAATACTTGGATCGACGATACAGACCAACCCACTCCCATCAAAACTGCGGTTCTTGAGTCTAAATTAGAGACCACTTATAAGAAAAACAATAGTTAAACTCAGTTATTGTGTGGTGAAATATGCTTCAAAATAGGGAAATAGAGAAAAGTATAGTTACAAGAGTTGGGTCTAAGGGTACGACCTGAGACGAAGCAGCAGTCGTCACAATGGAAGAGCCCTTCATCCCCACGGCCGAAGGCACGACAGAGCCGCAGCTCAATCAAGAGCATGCACATGGTTCTTTTTTTTTTTTTTTTACATCTGGCATATGTCGAAAATTCAATTAAAAAATATCCATTTTTCTGAAAGTTATGAGGAAACAAATTCGGGACAGCAGTGTGTGTGTGTGTGTGGAGAGATTCGTGTCGATATGCAAAATTCTTGACATACGACTTTCAGAATTTTTTGAGGTACCAGACAGAACATTCAATCAATGAATTTAATTATTTAGTAATTGGATGTCTAGGAACACGGAAACATTTACCAATCTAAATGTTTTTTCCACAGAAATGGGAAATGTCCAGTTCTAGAACATAACATAAAAGCAGCTGAATATGCAAAGGGAAGTAACTCTTATTAGCTTATTTGCTTATGTAGTTATTTCCCTTACATTATTTATTATTGTTGTTAAGGTTGTTGGTGTTGTTGTTGTTGTTGTTGTTGTTATTATTATTATTATTATTATTATTATTATTATTATTATTATTATTATTATTATTCTATGTTTGACTTTTGCTTTATATTTGTACAAGTTGGCTCCAAGTCTCACCCAGAGACCTCAAGAAACAACAGGGTTGGAAGTTCATGTTGTTGTTATGCCTAGTGTGCCATATATTTGGGGGGTGGGGGTGGGGATGTTGTACTAATGAATGTCTAAAAAAAAAAAAAAAGTTTTTTTTTTTTTTTTTAAACCGAAAATTATGGTTGTTTTAAACCTTGAGGTTACATAGAGAGTATTTTGCGTAGGATATGAGCAGTTCCCATGAGCACTATCTTTTGAACTTCTGCCATTTTTGGGTTTCCTGGTATCTGAGTTAGGTAGCTGTCAGCCCCTTTTGCTATCATTCCCAGGGCACCTATGACAACAGGTATTGTTTTAGTCTTCAGCTTCCACATTTTGCTGATTTCTATTTCAAGATCTTTATATTTGCTCAGTTTTTGGTAGGTCCTGACAGATACGTTTATATCGATTGGGACAGTCATATCAATGAGGAGGCATGTTCTTTGTTTGAAGTCTTTCAATATGATGTCTGGCCTATTTGCATCTATCTTCCTGTCAGTTTGAATGGTGAAGTTCCAGAGGAGTGAGATGTGGTCATTTTCAAGCACTGGGGGTGGTTTGTGTTCCCACCAGTTTTTTTCATGGGGCAAATCCAGGTTTTTACAGATTACCCAGTGAATATATTGTGCAGCTCTATCGTGCCTGTTGAGATACTCTGTAGGCGCTAGAAGACTGCACTTGGAGACCACATGGTCAATGGTTTCATTTTGTTGCTTGCATACACGACACGTTGGACTGCTTCTGATCTTTAATATGTTGGCCTGGTAGTTTCTTGTTGGTAGGCATTGATCTTGAGCTGCTATGATAAACCCCTCTGTTTCAGATTTTAAGCCAGAGGCCATTAGCCATTGATGGGTCAGGGCTTTGTCGATATCTGCATTATTCGCTCTCTTTGGGTATTTGCCATAGAGAGGTTTTTCTTGCCATTTATTATTCAGAATATCTAAGGCCGCAGTTTTGGCACGGGTTTTCATGCGCCTAGCTTTTTCTGTGCTTGTTTCTTGTATGTCTATCTCTAATTCCGAAATTGGTTGTATTCGGAATTATTATTATTATTATTATTATTATTATTATTATTATTATTATTATTCCTTCTTTCAAATTTTCTTCCGTTTCTCGCCGAGTGTTTTCCGTGCAGAGAAGCTCATTGTATGCATTCCCAGATTACACACGCAAATTCACATGTAAAAAATGTATTTAAAGAATTAATAAATAGTTACGGGGACGTAAACACACCAGCATCGGTTGTCAAGCGATGTTGGGGGGACAAACACAGCCACATAAACATATACACACACAATCATGTGGTTCGTAAGCAATTGTTGATGATATATAGATATAGTGTTACTTTTTTCTAGTGCCTCTTTTTCTAGATAAAAATTGCGACTTTTATTCAATCATTCCTCCGCTCCCTGGATACCAAGAGCTAAGTCACACATTTTTCATTGATTGGTGATGCTACCAGCAACAACAGATGTCAGAATATAAATATATATATGGATCATCAGTGGATCATATATCCGAAAAAGAAGCTCATTCAAAACGTTAGGGCAGTAATGTATTTATAGGAAGTTAATTACATGGCTGGTCATAGAGTGACCTGTGGTTTCGCATCCATAAAGCGCTAAGCCTTATAGACGTCTCGTCAGACTCCAATGGCTGCCGACAGATAACTTTCTTTCAAACTGGAGATAGAAAACCGTTATTGTCGGTTAATTTTGTAAACAAAAAATTATATTGTCCGAGCCTTAAGTGGAACGGGTTATTGCCCTTAGATTAGTCCGGTCAGCAAATTTTTACGGTCCTAATCGACGACCTGCGAGTCCCGCCCTTAGATTGGTTCCAGGCCACAAATAATTTTTATGTTCCTAATCAACGAACGGGAAATCCCACGCTTGCTGTAGGAGCATTTGGAGTCTAGTGAGTTGTTTATAAGGCAAAGCGCTTTATGGATGTGAAACCATTGGTCACTCTATGACCAGTCATTTGACTGCGGCCATGCTGGAGCAATGCCTTTAGTCGAGCAAGTCGACCCCAGGACTTATTCTTTGTAAGCCTAGTACTTGTTCTATCGGTCTCTTTTGCCGAACCGCTAAGTTACGGGGGACGTAAACACACGGTTGTCAAGCGATGGAATCTTTATTTATCATTCCATCGCTTGACAACCGTGTGTTTACGTCCCCGTAACTTAGCGGTTCGGCAAAAGAGACCGATAGAATAAGTACTAGGCTTTGTGTGGGGGGGGGGGACAAACACAGACACACACACACACACACACATTTATACGACGGGCTTCTTTCAGTTTCCGTCTACCAAATCCACTCACAAGGCTTTGGTCGGCCCGAGGCTATAGTAGAAGACACTTGCCCAAGGTGCCACCAGTGGGACTGAACCCGGAACCATGTGGTTTGTAAGCAAGCTACTTACCACACAGCCACTCCTACGCCTATATATATATATATATATATATATGCACACACACACATACATACATTGAGGAATCTACACCTACCCTATCCAGATTACAAGTTCAGGTTCATACCTGTAATTATTGGGGTCCTGGGATATGTAACATACTGCCTAAATACCAGTCTTGAGAAATTAGGCTTCTGAAAGCCAAAAAGAAGAAAGCTGATTCGAAGAGTACAGATCCAAGCCATCACTGGAACTGTAAAAAATCTGTAAAAATTTCCAGAAGTTTATCATTTGAGTATATATGAGCATGTCTAGACAGGCAGCTATATGCATGAGAATATATACATAAAATAAAACATACAAATCTGCACATATACATACATGCATACAAAAATACCGTGTTGATGTTGAAATTCCAAAGAAGGAGCCTTGGATCTAGGTTAGAAACTCCCTCTTTCTCTATTGGCAAGAAATCTTGTTAATAAACTGAATAATGACATCGATCCCACCATCCATCCATCCATCCTTCTTTCTTTCTTTCTTTCTTTCTTTCTTTCTTTCTCTTTCTCTCTTTCTCTCTTTCTTTCTTTCTTTCTCTCTTTCTTTCTTTCTTTCTTTCTTCCTTCCTTTCTTTCTTTCTTTCTTTCTTTCTTTCTCTCTCTTTCTTTCTTTCTTTCTCTCTTTCTTTCTTTCTTTCTTTCTTTCTTTCTTTCTTTCTTTCTTTCTTCTTTCTTCCTTTCTTCCTTCCTTTCTTTTTTTCTTTCTTTTTTCTTTTCTTTCTTTCTTTCTTTCTTTCTCTCTTTCTCTCTTTCTTTCTTCTTTCTTTCTTTCTTTCTTCTTTCTTTCTCTCTTTCTCTCTTTCTTTCTTTCTTTCTCTCTTTCTTTCTTTCTTTCTCTCTTTCTTTCTTTCTTCTTTCTTTCTTTCTTTCTTTCTTTCTTTGTTCCTTCCTTCCTTTCTTCCTTCCTTTCTTTTTTCTTTCTTTTTTCTTTCTTTCTTTCTTTCTTTCTTTCTTCCTTCCTTTCTTTTTTCTTTCTTTCTTTCTTTCTTCCTTCCTTTCTTTTTTTCTTTCTTTTTTCTTTCTTTCTTTCTTTCTTTCTTTCTTTCTTTCTTTCTTTGTTCCTTCCTTTCTTTGTTCCTTCCTTTCTTTTTTTCTTTCTTTTTTCTTTTCTTCCTTCCTTTCTTTTCTTTCTTTCTTTCTTTCTTTCTTTCTTTCTTTCTTTCTTCTTTCTTCTTTCACCTTCAGTTTGACATTGAGAGCAATGGGCAGAAATCACTCCGCGTCTGTGCGGCTCCGGCCGGCTACGCAATACTCTGTTTTAATTTGACAGTCAGATTCTCTCGGTCCTTACCAGTATCGAGTCGGCCGGGCATAACTATATTGCTGACGAACTTTCTGATGAAACAGATGTCACTCTTTGTCAATATATTTATTTAACAGTATCTAAACCTATCCTTTATCTATTACTTGTTTCAGTCATTGGACAGTGGCCATGCTGCAGCACGGCATTGAGGGCTTTAGCCGAACAACTGGACTCTACTACCTATGTTTTATAGCGGTGATGGTGAGCCATGTTTCATGCGGTCCGCTTCTCGGGAAAGATTGCACATGACCACAAAATATTGCTCTTCCTGCTAGAAATAGTAGCCGAGTCTCTCTTTAAAATAATTTTCTATCATGTTTCAAAAGTTAAAAAGATAAGAAAAAAAAAATGAAGTACGCATTAGATAATGTGAACCTAGAGATGTTATATCTGAGAAACTCAACATGGGATGGTCACGGCTGGAATGCCCGTGATCAGCAGTTTGTTTGATCAAGAGTAATTTGGGGCTAAAACAACAACGACGAAGAAACAAATGTTAAAACAATGATGATGATGATGAGGACGTGAAGGAGGAAGAGGAGGAGGAGGATTTGTGGAGGAAGAGGTGGAGGAGGAGGAGAAGGATGAGGGTGGTAGTTATGACGACGACGGTGTTGACAATATTGACGAAAGCGATGAGGATAATATTTGTTATAATTGTAAATCTTCAAGTCTGATGTTCCCCTGCCTAAATAAATCGACAATATTAAAATATGATGAAAAGAAAGAAAGAGAGAGAGAGAGAGAGAGAGAGAGAGAGAGAGAGAGAGAGAGAGAGAGAGAGAGAGAGAGAGAGAGAGAGAGAGAGAGAGAGAGAGAGAGAAAACAATAACACCAGAATTGATTAGGAAATAATTCGGAAATCGTTTATTGACAAAAAAATAAAGTTGATTGAATCGACTTCAGAATATTCTTGGTTATTTTTTACTAAACCTATCGAAGTTAATAAAAAATCGAAGTCTTCTTTTGTCATCATGGCAACCGACAAGGAGATATTGCCATGGCAAATTATAAAAGCGGGCTATGAGAAAGAAGACTGGCGTGAAAAACAACAATACATAAAGAAATGATATGAAACGTCCTTTTAGAGGAACAGCCACTTGGAGGATGATCAGGGAACCCTACAGATTCTGGATACTCGTGTTGCTAAGGTGATGTGTACACATTCAGCTAAGTTAACCGGCCTACACAGCAAGCAGATATTGAGAGTAGGCCTAATCGTTCGGGCAGCATCCCACTCTCCTCATTACGTATGATACGTATGTTACTTGAAGAAGTTGAGGAAAGCTTGGTTCAAGTGGAAATTGCCTTCTTATACCGTGAATCCTCGAGTATAATCCGTAATTTTTCCCAAAATTTAAAGGTCAAAATCCCCAGTGTGTACTATATACGAGGTTAAAAATGAAAATTGTTTTCTAAGCAATGTCCGAGTCTCTATTTGCTGTCCGGCAATGTTTATTCAGACGCATTTTGTGATGTCGGGCGCGAAAATACCTTAAGCTAAGCCTGAAAACAACGAAGTCGTAAAAGGATCATCCATAGCTTGCAGTAAGCAACATTTATTAAACGTTATTACTGTTATTTCTTTATTTTCTGCAAACAAAATGCACAAAAAAGCTACACGTTTGCATTATGTTATATATACAATAATAATAAAGACTTTATCGAATACATTTTTACAAACTAAGGACGTTATATAGACCTCCTTGACTCAAGTTAGAGAAGGGGTGCGTATTATACACAAGGTTTAGGTTTTTCAGAGGTACATCCCCCTAAAAATCCCCTGCGTATTATACTCAAGGGCGGACTATACTCGAGGATTTACGGTAGTTCTTTTACTCTTGTCTATCATACAACCTTTTTCACTACAGCAGACAGAGAAACAGCTTAGCATTAACAAGCACAGGAAGATAGCAGGAGATTTTCACAATGGATTCTGATGATTACAGGACTTATTCTATTTGCGTCAATTGCTGGTCGACATGACTTTAAAAGTCAACCATATTCGGATATTGAACATTTGTGTGTGTGTTGAACGGTTTCATTTTGCTGCTGACGACACTTCCGTACATACAAACCACCAAACCACCGCGATCACTAAGAGGCGAAGTATGCTATGAAATTGTCCATTGACCCTGGGCGGAACATCCTCCTGAATAGACAACTAAGCAGGTGTTTGTTTAAAACTTTTCACAACGACAACATTTCATGACTGGAAGAGGACTGAAAGCACCTAACAACATTCCAGTTATCTGGCGCTCAATCTTGGTCTTCACTTGACACATGATTACAATTTCAGTATGTTCTCTCTATATGGTAGTCTATCAAATACTTTATTGAAAACGATACGATTTGTGTAAGTCCACTTTGGCACTTTCGGCAAACTCATTTAATATTTATTGGATCATTGGTTCTCAACCAGGGACCACATGGCCCCTGAGGGTCCACATGAGATTTTTGGGGTTCCACGAAGAAAATTGTAAATTTGGGATCCAAATACTATTTTAAGGGCTCCTGAAAAAAATTTGCTTTTGATATATTTATTGGTATGCATTGCAAAAAACAGCTTGGTTTCTTTCTCAAACATTTTTCTCTAACATTTGAGAACCCCTGTGTTAGATTGTTAGAATTACCTCAACAGGTTTACACTCATTCCTATTATTTACTCCCGCATAATCGTGGCCCGAGATCAAGGTGTAATTCCAGTAGCCCATAAGCACTAATATGTGAGATATTCCCATGAATATCATTTACATTTTTGGAACGGTCGGACCACCTCCCACAGCCACTCATAGAAAGGCATTGTTTTGGCTATTCTTCATGTTTAGAACCACCAACTCACTGTCTAAATCCATGAAGATTTTTCGTATTTCGAAATCCAGGCCTTTCCTGAACAGCACTGATATTCGCTCGATCCCAGCCGACTGGAGATGCGTTATACTCCTTGAAGAGCTTGAGTGCATGCATACCAGAAATCCTGGTTTCATTGATAGCTACAACATCTACATCTACTGACCTGAGATCCTTAAGAAAATAATTTTGCTTTCAAATCGAGTTTAGTCTAAGCTTCGTGCAAGTGCGAAACCGACTCTTTATACCGATATGCTGACTTGAGAATAAGGGTAACTAGTAATTTATCTTTCAATTGAGACAATCGAACAATCCTGTTTTCGAAGCAAATTCACTAAAGCAATGAGAGGAGCTAACCTCGCCAGACAGATCGCGCGATACGAAACTGCTCCACTGGTCGATCATTTTCTGCTATCATCAACTAGCTGTCGCTGGATATTGCATCAATATATCCCCTCAACATCGAACCCAAATTGGTTGCGTGTAGCACCCATCTGGTCCTGACTGTCAGCTTTATAAAACGCTTTAGACTGATCAACCCAGCGTCCACCTACTCCCTCCACAACACTAGCCTCAAAAAGTCTTCAAGTGAACGTGACCTGGGTGTTATTGTCGACAGTGATTTGCGTTGGACAAAACACATCGCTAAAATTGTCAAGAAGGCTGAGGGTGTCATGGCATCACTCACCAAATCCTTTGTGAGACGCTCTCCGGCTATCTATCTGCGGCTTTATATAGCTATGGTAAGACCTCACCTGGAATTTGCATCACCGGTCTGGAACCACTATCTTGCCCAGGACATCAATCGTCTGGAAGCTGTTCAGCGACGTGCAACCAAAAGAATACCCTCCATCAGGCATTTGCCATATCCTGAACGCCTTACTTCCCTGGGCATGGACACATTGAAACTCCGACGTCTGGCAGCTGACTTGGCAGACACCCATAAAATTATCAACCATCGCACAAACAATAACTCTGAGCACCTCTTCAAACTCCACCCATCTAACACCCGTGGACATATTTACAAAGTAAGAAAACAGCACAGCTCCCATGACTTCAGGAAACATTTTTTCACGCTGAGAGTTGCTGAAGCGTGGAACAAACTGCCGGCATCGGTTGTAGTTGTCGGAGCACTGCATCCTTCAAAACTTCCATGCTTCCTGAGATTCGCCAACACTACACTTGATACACACACAAGCATGTTCACTTTCCAGACATTTCTACATTACTGCATGTACTTTATATGCACTTTCTGACAAGTTGTGGTGCACCTGAGCACTGTATACAATAATTTCATTATTATTATTATATATAAAACTGATCAGCGCTCTATCAAAGTCAGATCTTAACACAATTTTCTTCGTGATTTGTCCTGGATAGATCTGTTCGAGACAGCGCAGGTTTGTTCAAACCAGTCGAAACTATCTACCAACCTCTTTGTGAGCACTTTCGTCAGAAACTTTAATTCTGAGTTAAAAATTGTTATGATGTTATCTTGTTCAAGTCATTCCTCATCAATGTCACCGATCTAGGTATTACACTTCAGTCTTACATCTGCTAAGGGACAATAAATTTCGTAGGGAAGACCATATAGTCCAAGCAACTTCTTACACATTCATAATGTCCAACAGAACTTGAAACCTGCTTTTCGTACCACCAATTTTTTCCGGCGAGATTAGCGGCAGACTGTCTTGGTGGATATTTAAGCCAGTCGCTCCTCCGAAACAATCCAGCAGAGCACCGTTGAAAGGAATGCACACATAAGCTTGAAATCCGATATCCTATGACTTGCAAGTTTGTAAAAGACTGCTTCGTGTCCCGGTTTCACAACACGCATTAGATGAAATATGTCTGAAGTAAGGGACGCAACTCTATATAACTAAACTGAATATTTCACAAAGTATTATTTAGAAATCATTAAAGCGACTAAATGGCAGAATTATGGGTTACATTAATATCTCCAGGAGTTACTTGAAGCCATTTAATTTTTGTAGTAGGAATAAAAATGGGTTTAATGCCAAAATAAACAGAATGAAAGAAAAAACTATCTCTTTGGCATATTTCCCTTGAAAGATAGAAGACAATCGTTTAGCTCTCAGTTCTAGGTATAAGAATTGTTATCCAAATCTTTGTGAGCCACTCAGCACGCCGAGAAAAATGCTTAGCGGTATTTCGTCAGCCGCTACGTTCTGAGTTCAAATTCCGCCGAGGTCGACTTTGCCTTTCATCCTTTCGGGGTCGATTAAATAAGTACCAGTTACGCACTGGAGTCGATATAATCGACTTAATCCGTTTGTCTGTCCTTGTTTGTCCTCTCTGTGTTTAGCCCCTTGTGGTTAATAAAGAAATAGGTATTTCGACCGTCTTCACATTCCGAGTTCAAATTCTACCGAGTTTGACTCTGCCTTTCATCTTTTAGGAGTCAATGTGATCGACTTACCCACCCCGATCATCCTGGTCTTGTGCCAAAATTTGAAACTAATATTTAGAAATCATAAGCAATGTTAATAGGGAATATTTTAGAATACAAATATGCTAGTGAAATACAGGTTTATATTTAAATTTTCAGCAATTGCCCACATACACACACACACACGCACGCACACATGCATGCATACATACATACATACATACATACATACATACATATCCTGTTGAAGTTGTTGACATTCCAATGAAAGAGCTTCTCTATGGGAAAAAAATCTTGAAATAAAACTGAATAACGACATACATACAGTGTGACTGATGAGCTGGCAAGAAGAAAGAAGACAGTGTGGGGATGTAGCTTTTGGTAAACGATGCTATAATGTCTGAAGTGAAAAAACATTGTAGGAGCATTGCAACAGTATGGCTTGATTATAGGAAGGCATTGGACTCTCTTCCCCACTTATGGCTGCTGAAGAGTCTACATTTACCAAAAGTGCCTGCTGCCTCAATTGCTTTCATTGACTGGCTCACAAAGATTTGGGCAACAATTCTTACACTTAGGACTGAGATCTGAACGATTGTCTCCCATGTTATGTTTCAAGGGAAATATTCCAAGGAGATAGTTTTTCTTTAATTCTGTTTATTTTGGCATTAAACCCATCCATTTTCATTTCTGCTACAAAAACCAAATGGCTACATGCTAAGGTCTGTAACTTCTAGAGATATTAAAGTAACCCATAATTTCTTTGTGGATGACCTTAAGATTTATGCTAAAAATGTTAACAATACCAAAAAACAGCTGGAATTAATAACAACGTTTTCAACTGACTTAGGAATGGAATTTGGCCTAAAGAGACGTTCATATTTGATTATTGAATGAGAAAAATCAGTTTCCCAGACTCCCAAACCTATGCATCAATAGTCTCGCTATCTCTCCTGTCTCACACAAAGAATGCTACAAGTCCCTAGGTATTGATAAACAAGATATCATATGAAAATATGATGTGTTTTCATACTTTCATGTGTGAATAAAGATAGAATGACCTGAGAATATTATGCATGACTTAGAGAAATATGGCAAATGGAACTTTCTTTTCACAACATGACAATATCTCACAATGTATTTGCAGTACCAGTACTGATTCAACCATTTGTAATACTTGACTTGTCTGTAGAGGAAATCCACTCCATAGAAGTTGAAATCTGTAAGATACTGACATCAACTAGAAATTTTCACAGAAATACTGATATTGACAGACTCTACCTAAGAAGGAATAAAGTAGGTAGAGACTTAAGATCAGTGCAGACAGCCTTTGAATGCTGCATAATCTCTCTCAGGCAGCACTTCTTAAACAACAGCAGCAAAGATAAATACATTACATTTGTGCTGAAAAGTGAAAAGAACAATATCCTATGTGTTGGCAGCGAGCAACTCATGAAGCACTGATGAACCTCCATGCAATCCTCAAACAGCTGGGCTAACACACCTCAAAGAAGACCTGGATGTGAAACACTCCACATATCAAAATAAAAAAAAAAAGGTCTGTTTCCTGAAGAAGACAGTAATATTCTTTTCTACTCTAGGCACAAGGCCTGAAATTTTGGGGATGGGGAGCCAGCCAATTAGATCGACTCCCAGTATGCAACTGGTACCTAATTTATCGATCCCAAAAGGATGAAAGGCAAAGTCGACCTTGAACTCAGAACATAAAGGCAGACAATATACCGCTAAGCATTTTGCTTGGTGTGCTAATGTTTCTGCCAGCTTGCCACCTTAAGAAGACAGTAATATTGACATATAGTAAGGCCTTTCTTGGACTTGTGCCCTCTACATCACATCTCACTTTGAAAGCTTTCACTTTTTGAATTCGGGGAAACATTCAAATTGTGTGAAATTTTAGAATGATTCTTTTCGTCTATGCAAAGTTTGCAATGTCCCCTTCCATTCAGATAAGGTCCAGGTTGTACCAGTAATTTCCTTTTTATTTTGTTAGGCATTGCCTTCTAAAATAGAATCTGTGATTATTCAGCTGAACTTTAAAGGGGTTCTCTGATGCTATTGCTCTGACATATTTCTATATGAGTGTGGCCTTGTTGTCACTGGATAACATCACTTTTGCTTAGTTGATCAAGGCTTACACTGACCATTCACAGGGTACTCACTTTATGCTCTGCATGAGCATCCTTAATATTCATTAATATTCTTTTGACACTGGGCGTATAGCAGAATAAGACCCTCAAGTTATGTGTATTGAATATTATCCTGTAAATAAGATCCTGAGTAAAATGCATATTTAAAGTATGTGTTGTTGTTTGTTCCTTCTTGAGCCATACCTGGCTCATAAGGGCTGGTTTCCCAGTTTCATTGGTGTATAGGTTCCCCACCTGGACAGGACGCTGGTCCGTTGCAGGTGAGCTGCTAGATGCTGGAGGAAAGAGTGAAAAAAAGTCATGGCGAAAGAGTCAGCAGAAGTTTGCCATTACTGAAACCATGTGAAGCTTAGGTGTTTCACTTATAAACACACACCTGGTCTGAGATTCGAACCCACAATCCCTTGACTGAGTCCACTGCTCTAACCACTAGGCCATGTGCCTCCACATATTTAAAGTATGTAGTTAATAAGAATACCAAATACATTATCATAATTAATAAATCTTGATACCACTCCAGTTCTGCTTGTGCTTCTGTGTTACAAAACCTTTTCTTTTAAATATTAACTAGGCTTCTCTAAAATGCCATAAGGTAACATTGAAACCTGGACTATGTAGTTATGAATTGAACATATTAATTACGCAAAGATGCTTGGAAATGTTGTAGTTTGGTCGAACACTGAGTCATGATGTCTATCAAAGTAATATTAATTGTCTTTAATTTCTGGAGAAAAGAAAGGTAAAGTTGACCTTGGTAGAATTTAAACATTTGTCCTCATCTTGTTTGTTGTTAACACGTTTCAGCTGATATACCCTCCAGCCTTCTTCAGGTGTCTTGGGGAAATTTCGAACCTAAGGTATTTTTCGATGTTATTATTATTATTATTATTATTATTATTGTTGTTAGTGTTCAGGTCACTGCTTGGAATTGAACTCGGAATCTTGGGGTTAGTAGCCCACGCTCTTAACCACGCTCTTAACCCACGCTCTTAATATCTGTCGAATGTAAATAATGTAAATAATGTACATAGTTCCTCATCTCTTAAATATAGAACTGTGGTACTTGTTTTATCAATCCTAAGAGGATGAAAAGCAAAGTTGAAGTTGGTGGGATTTGAACTCAGTTTGTAAAGAACCAGAATGAATATCATTAACTTTGGCAGAAGTTAAACTCAGATCCTAAAATATTTAGAACAACGATTTCTTTCCAAAAAATCACAAATCTATTGTCTTTTAAAATTGTTTCCCACATTTCATTTTCCCTTCAGATATTTCAAAATGTGGTCTTTTAAATTTTCAGCTCACTGACTATTAAGTCATATTTGAATTGAATATCCTTATGTTTGGCATTTTTTTAACATTTAGTTTTATGGTTAGTGCCTGAATTAAACTGACATATCAAAGTAATTTACGATTTATGAATTGAACATATTAATCATGTGGTTTATGAACTGAACATATTAATTACACGAAAATGCTTGTGCTCATCGGGGAAATATTGTTGTTTGGTCAACCATCGAGTCACAATGGCTATCAAAATAAAAATAATTGTCTTTAATTCCTGGGAAAAAGAAAAGTAAAATTGACCTCAGCAGAACCTAAAAGTATATAACTAAATACTCAGGATTTATATAAATAAGTGCCTGAGTATTTATATAAACTAGCTGGACCCATGAAAAATTCACGGAAAACATAAAAAAATGTAAGCATCTGTAAATTACGTGCGGGTGCCATGAGAAATATTTCTATATTGTGACAGTTACAGAATATAGAAAAAAGTGTAAAACTGATAACTATATAATCCAACCAAAATATCTCAGTTACGCAAACGTAAACAGAATTACTATTTAGCCTTAAAATACATCGTACATATTCAAAGAATCTTCTTGGTTTAGTGGTATGGAACGTTCTTCTGGTATTCTTTTATTCTTTTACTTGTTTCAGTCATTTTACAGTGGCCATACTGGAGCGTCACCCTCTAATTGAAGAAATTGACCCCTGGACTTATTCCCTGTAAGCCTGGTGCTTATTCTATCAACCTCTTCTGCTGAATAGCTAAGTTACGGAGATGCAAACACACCACCATTGGTTGTCAAGCAATGGTGGTGGTGGTGGTGATGGTGGTGGGGACAAACACAGACACAGACACACACACACACACACATATGATGGGCTTCTTTCAGTTTCCATCTACCAAATTCACTCATGTGGCTTTGACTGGCCCAAGGCTATGGTAGAAGATGCTCTTTAAAGTAGAGTTGAATTTTATGTAGCCACCCATTGGCAACTTTTCTTCCCCACCCATTTTATAGGGGGGTATTACCCATTTTTCTGGGCTCTTTTCACAGTTATACCCCGTTCGAAATCTACATTAGTTTTTGCATGAAAAAAAAGGAAGGGTGGTGGGCTTGTTTGTAGCTTGTAGGGAAAATGTTAAATGTGCCTGCAAAAAAAAAACATGGTCTTTCCCCACAACTAAAAGACATGAAGAACTATGAAAAAAGGCGAATAAGTACTGGAGGTGGGGGGAAAGAAGAGAGAGCTAACACTCAGTCATTCTAGAACTCCCAAAATAAAAACATAAACAGCTGAAAGACTTTCCCTCTGTTCATTACTAAATGTCTTTCCCTCCTCCTCATTGTTAAAAGTAAAGAATCTAGAAAAGATCAATCGTATTTCAGTCAAGTTGACATTGTAAATGACTGATGCTTTCCTTTCTCTGTCTCTACCACTTCACTCCTTTTTTCTACGGTTAAGAGAGTGAAGGTGTGTGGCTCAGTGGTTAGGGGTATTCGGCCCACGATTGTAAAGTCATGAGTACAATTCCCTGCAGCATGCTGTGTTCTTGAGCAAGGTACTCTACTTCCTCTGGCTGTAGTCTACTCAGCTGGCAAAAAACTAGTTGTAGCTGTAATTCAAAGGGGCTAGCCTTGTCACGTTCTGTGTGAGGCTGAATCTCCCAGAGAGCTAGCTTATGGTATGTCTGTCTGTGGAGTACTCAGCTACTTGTGTGTTAATTTTATGAGCAGACTGTTCCATTGATCAGATAAACAGGAACCTTGTTATCATAACCAACAGAGTGCCATTTTTTAAAAAGAGTGAAAGGAAAGGAAATGTTCTATATCGCAAGGCAAAGCTGTTATGTGTTTAGTATAAGCAGCAAAAGCTAAGATGAAATAATTGCTATTCCATCGTGTGTTCACCCTTGACTCATGCTCAGTTTCATAACAATAGCCTGCTCATTGGTGTTTATCTGGAGGCTTGGCATCGAGATCTGTGAGAGCCACAAATACTGCTGTTAGGACCAGATTAACACCCATAGGGACCCTAACGACTAAAAAGATTTTCCTGCTCCTATATAAGATCTTTTTTCATTTTCTTCCAACCACTTGATAGTTTATCTTACGCCAGTCCACTCAGCTGGCCAAAATGAGTTGTAGCTGCAATTCAAAGGGGCCAACCTTGTCAAATTCTGTGTGAGGCTGAATCTCCCTGAGAACTACATTAATGGCTTGCATGTCTGTGGAGTACTCAGCCATTTGCAAGTTAATTTTATCCTCGTGTGGTAATGAAAAGTCAAAGTGACATCCAATATTTGTTGTAGTTATCTATGACTTAACAATGTGTCTATGTATCTATGTATCAACTTTTCTTTTGATCTGTGTATCTACTATCTCCCTGTCTCTTTCACTTCCTCTGTGTCCCTCCTCTCTCCCACTTTTAATTTAACAATGTGTGTATGTATCTATGTATCTATTTTTCTTGCGATGTGATAAACATTTAAAAACACAAAATGAACACCGTCACCACTCACTGTCTCTCTCACTCTCCTGCTTTGCCACTCACTTCTTCCTTTGAGATAAGTGTGACACACACCACAGGTACAGACGTACAAAAACAGCAAGTTGGCATATTAATATTGTTGATACTCAGTGATTCCCATGTAATTAATATGTTCAATTCATATATCATAAGTCATAAATAGATTTGATTGTTCTTTGGATAAAGAAAATAATGATTTTTCATGTTAGACAAGTGGTTCTCAGTCATCTTTTACCCCTTTGGCTCTTTATTTGCAAACACATATCCAGTTTTATTTTACTTGGAAACAGGTGAAGGTTGGCAAAAGATATAATATCTGGCCTTGGAAAATCAGCAACAAGTTGAGCATTTGATTATAAAAAATCTGCCTTCACAAATATTGTATCATCAATGTGAACATGGAAAAAGTGTATGTTAAAATAATGATGATGAATGTACAGAGAACCACATTTGACTCCTATTTTACTTTAATGGACTCCCATGTTAAAATCCTATTATATTTTTATAATTTGATATTAAGGATTGTATAAAAAAACTATTAAAATATTTTGTGTGTTGTAGAAGTATTGCCAATTTATTGCACATAAAGTTTAACAAAAAATTTTAAATAGACCTCTAAGGGTTGTGTGGGCTCCAGTTGAGAACCATTGTGTTAGACAATTAATTCAATACTCTGCCATTTCTACTATGCCATAGCACTCCTCACTGTGAGCCAATGTGGTCATTTGACCTGTTAGAAATAGAAGCCAGATGCTCACAAATCATACCTTACTGACTTAAAAAAGAAAATGTGGTTCTCTGTATATTCATCATCATTATTTTAACATCTACTTTTTCCATGTTTACATTTATCATACTATATTCGTGGAGGCAGATTTTTTATAATCAAATGCCCAACTTTTTCCTGATTAGCCAAGGCCAGATATTCTATCTGTTGCCAACCTTCACCTGTTTCCAAGCGAAATAAAACCGAACATGTGTTTGCAAATAAAGATTGCAAAGAAACAACACTGCCTGAATGATGGTGAGATTTATTTATTCGTTTACAGTTAACAGGCAGCATTAAGAACAGAGACACAAAGACATACATGTACATGCACACTAATATGGTGAGTGTGGCTCTGAGGGAGCTATAGCAGAAACAGCTACAAGCTATTGAAGTCAATAACATAATTCCTGATCTCTTGTCATTCAATAATTAATATTACTCTTTTGTTCAGCGGTGTAGTGGCACATGTGCTTTGCTCAGACAATTTTTTTCCTTCGCCTTCTCTTTGGACATTTTTCCTTTTTCTACTTTCTGATAAAGATCCATGCTTGAAAAGTTACACCTCCTCTTTTTCCCATCTTAAATTTTCTCTGAGCATCAATCTGATTTATC
>NC_042998.1:48971947-48979447 GCF_006345805.1 Octopus sinensis | reverse complement strand
TATATATATATATATATATCAATATACATACATACATATATGCACACACACATATATACATGTATATACACACACACATATATTCATGAATGCATATATATATATATATAATATATATATATATATACACATGTATATGTATATATATATCCACAGACACACATACATACATATATGCAAGTATGTTTATGTATGTACATTTAAGAAGTTTTGTTATATTGTATGTATACCATATAATAAATTTTAGCTTTATCATTATTATTATTCTTTGTATTATTATTGTTTAAGAACATTTTCAAAATTACATACCATGATACATGAAATAGTCAACAACAGATATATTTAATTTTTTTCTTCATTTGATGGTGGTGGTGGTGGAGAGGAGTGGATAGCATAGATAATGCATGACATGCTCTGTATCCATTATACAGAATGTTTCTTCTGGGTTGGGAAAGAATAAAATAAATGATGGGAAATTTTTTTTTTTTTTTTAGAATTGAGACATGATTTTTCAGATAATATTTCTAAAAAGAAAATCGAAAGTAAGAAATAATACATTATTTTTGACAAATAACATGGATAAATGTGAAATTCTAAAATATGTACATAACAGAATTTAAATTTTATGATTCCTGTCTTGCTTTTGCTTTTACAAACAAGCAATAAGTTATTTATGCATATGTATATATGTATATATATGCACACACAGAGACATATATATATATATATATTAAAGAGTATTTCTTCATTTCCTTTACATTTTATTTTATTTTATGTTATTTATTTTTAAGTTATCAGCAATACGAAGACTTTGTTTTTTTTTTTGTTTGACTCCAAGAGATATCAGGCATAGGCTTCTATCTTCAATGCCTTGCACGACTACAAGACAGCCGCTTATTATAAAACAGCGATGCAAAAATAAAACTTCTTGCATTGAATGGAATTGAGAATGTTTGGAGGTGAGATGTGAGTGAGATTCTGGAGAAGATGTTTGAGAATGTCTCAAGATATTTTAAAAATTTTGTTGCTTTTTTTAATTTGGAGGAGTGAGGGTGGGTGGAGGGAGAGAGGGACGTAAAGCAGAATAAATGCTGTTTATCACCTATTGTCAAAATTAAAAAAAAAAAAATACCCCCCCCCCAATGTCAAAACATCAGTTTGTCAAGATGCTGTTTATCTTGATAACATCACACTGCTTTTCTGTGTTCATGCGAATAAACATTACAAAATGTAAATCAATTAACATCAAAACCAACCAACCAACCAGCCAACCAACCAACCAACCAACCAATCAACCAGCAAACCAGCCAGTCAACCAACCAAACAATATTGAAACAATATTTAAAGAAATATCATGCAATATTTATTAAAAAATAAAGAGAAAATTATATAGAGATACATTTTGAATTGAAATATTGATTTTAAATTTTGGCTCAAGGCCAGCAAGTTCAGGGGAGAGGGCTAGTCGATTGTATCGACCCCAGTGTTTCACTGGTACTTATTTTATCAACCCTGAAAGGATGAAAGGTAAAGTCGACCGTGGCAGCATTTGAATCTCAGAACATAAAGATGGACGAAATGCCGCAAAGCATTTGGCCTGGCATGCTGATGATTCTGCCAGCTTGCCGCCATTTTTTTAAAAATTGAAATATTAAGGGTATGTATAATACACAAAATGTAATTTAGTAAAAACACTTTGTTGTTTGTTATCTTTTTGTATTTGTAATGTATTTTTCATATTTTTTTTTTAGCTATAATTTTTCAACCATTAAAAAATATTCTTTTCAACTATAGACACAAGGCCTGAAATTTTGGGACAGGGAGCTAGTCGATTACATTGGCCCCAGTACTTGACTGGTACTTATTTTTATCAATCCT
This sequence comes from Octopus sinensis, assembly GCF_006345805.1. Classification (NCBI taxonomy): domain Eukaryota; kingdom Metazoa; phylum Mollusca; class Cephalopoda; order Octopoda; family Octopodidae; genus Octopus; species Octopus sinensis. The sequence goes on along the minus strand of NC_042998.1, from coordinate 48,977,569 downwards.
GAAAGGCAAAGTCAACCTCAACAGAATTTGAACTCAGAATGTAAAGCCAAAAGAAATGCCACAAAGCATTTTGACTGGTGTACTAACTATTTGGCCAGCTTGCCACCATCAACAATTAAAAAAAATAAATAATTAAACAGTGTTTTGCCCTAAAGTAGTCATTATTTCAAAATATCCAGGACCATTTTTTATTAGCTAAAATTTTAACTCTTCTCATACCAACTCACCAGAGACTGCTTTTGGTTCTATAATATAAACTTCTTGTTTTTAAGTGATTTAAAAAAAACACAAAAAAACTATTAAAATTTCATGTTAAACTATGTTCCAAACATCAGATTGGTTATGACAATGTTATGTTACAAAAATTCTTTATTATTTTCAACATTAAATGAAACAAAGGCAGTGTGTTTCAACAGAAATATGGTAACAAAAAGGTTAAGAATAAATCTATTCTTATTATTATTCTTATTCATTTTTGCATTTTAATGAGTAACAGTTTTAATGGAGGTAATTTTTGTTTCCTTTGATAGTTTCCATACATATATTTATAATAATAATAATAATAATAATAATAATAATAATAATAATGATGATGATGATGATTTTAAATTTTTGTCACGAGGCCAGCAATTTTGGGGGGAGGGGATAAATCAATGACGTCAACCCCAGTGTTCAACTCTTTTTTTATCTTATTGACCTTAAAAGATGAAAGGCAAGGTTGACATTGGTGGAATTTGAACTCAGAATGTAAAGACAGACAAAATGCGTAGCAGCATTTTGTTCAGTGTGCTATCAACCTTGCCATTTTGATGATGATTAAGATGATGATGATAATGATGATGATAATGATGATGATAATAAATATTTAACCAATTGGAATTTCTTATACATCATATTGTTAAATATTGTAACAAGTTCTGCAAAGACTAAGATTTATTTGTTGTAACAAGGCTAGAGTGATAATTTGTAAATTAGCATATTTTATACCAAGTTAAGGAAGATTTATGAGAGGACCCATTAGATATGACACATTATAGACACATACACATATATGAACAATCATCCTTTCTACCTTGTTTTACTGTACTCACACCCATGTGTGTGTGTGTGTATATATATATGTATATATATATATATATATATATATATATATATATATATATATATATATATATATATTGTGTGTGTGTATAATATATGTATGCATATATATATGTATGTAATATATATGTATGTATATATATATATATATTTATATATATATGTATGTAATCATCAACGTATATCAATTATAATATATGCAAATATACCTCTTTAGAGTAATCCATTTTTTGCAGGAATTACATTTATATGAGAAAAATTTACATTTATGCAAATTTATTGTATATTGTGCGAGAGCTGCTCTGGAATGAAGTATGTGACAATGATTCTAATGCTAAAGATGATACTGAGCATGATGATGATGATGGTAACGATAATGGTGATGGTGATGATAAAGATTTACTTGATATTATTGTAATTTTTCAGCGATGCAAGTTGAGAAGAAAATATATTGCTTTGGCTGGCTCTAGTCAAATGCACTGAATAAAAAGACAAATCAATTTAAAATCAACCCAACTGTGTTATCATTGTTTGTATAAAATCAAATATATTTGATATTTCAAGTTTTGATGTAGCCTTTTAGCATTTAAACCAGCCTTATCCAGCTCAAATATTCTTCCTGTTTTATGTTGGAACCTATAGACCCCTTTGATTATTATTTTATTCTGGTGGACCCCATAGCCATTTAATGTTTAAAAACTAGCTCTATAGATATCCTTATTTCAAGTTGCTATTTTGTTTTTTACATATTAACTTGTGAAGGTTGGACTATGTAAAATTTTAGAGAAAGAAACCTTGCTGTTTCTTGCAATACATACCAATACATACATCTAAAGCAAAATTTTTTTAGAGGCCCTTAAAATGCTATTGCAGATCCCAATTTACTGTTTTGTTGCATGGACCCCCAAAAATCTTATATGAATCACTGAGCTAGATCCAGTCTCACACACCTACTCTACAATGTTATTTCGAAAATAAAAGGTCTTGAAGCTATGAGATAATGCAGGATTAATTCAAAACAATATGAATAAATAAGCATTACATTTGACAGAGTAATTTGAATGCTAGAAGGTTAAGTCTTGATACATTGATGGCAATTGTCCATGGGTCTCTGAAGATTAAATTGTAAAGAAGAATGGAGAAAACGATCACATACTAAAATATAAATCCAAAATTTAAAGAAATTAGTATAACCAGACAATATTCTGCGATATTGTTCCATTATTGATTTGGTTTTTGCTCAAAAATTTTACCATTGAGATACTGTCAATATCTCAATGGTTGTTAATTATAGATCAATTTTTTGATATTATTTTCCATTACTTCCTAACTTTATATCAGGTATCTACTTGGAGTTTTAAGAATATATTGGATTGCTCTTTTGCTATTTAATCAATTTTGTTTTAAAATATTACATTTTTTTTTCAGTTCTATAACTCCCATAAAAAAAAACCAACCCTTTATTGACCAACTTTGTATTGACACTCTAATGGTTCTGCCCATCCACAGTCCTTGCCAAATAATAATAATAGCAACAAAAATTATCATTATTATCATCATCATCATCATGAGCAGCAACGGTAGCAATACCATCATTGTTTTCATCATCGTTAAAGTATATGTACTATTACAATATACCTAGGTACTTCTGTACCAATAAGTGACAATGTGAAAGTAAAACATGGAAGAAAACTGTAGAAGTCACCAAAATTAAAGGTGCTTGAGGAAAATCCTGAGAATTTTGTATCCTGATCATATCAGAAATGAAGAAATCTTACGAAGAATATCATTGTGACGTCTATGCAAATCAGTAACACAATATAAAGACTGTGAGACAGGCTGATCATGTTCTGTGGCAGCCAGATTACTGATATGAAAAAAAAGGAAAAAAAAAAAAAAATAACATTGATATGGACAGTAGGAGGAAAAAAAAGGTAATAGGGAAAACCATGGGATATGTTGAAATGTTCAGGAGAATGAAGGCTGTCAATAGATAAAGGGGAAAATATTGAAGAGTATGCAACTAGTCAAGAATGCTGGAGGAGAGCTGCTGCCTGATGTACAAATACACGAGGTATGGTTTAGTAATTAATTAAGTATCAACTAGTATTATTATTTAGTGAAGGTTTTACAAGGGTTAGCTTTTACTTTAAGTGTATATCCTCTTCCAACCTTACCCTTGGCTTTGTATAACATATTTGTTGTATCCAGCACTTAGTGATTACCCTGTTTAGCATTCATCATATATTATTGTATCTCTTTGAGAGCTTGTGGCTAATAAAGAAAATCTACCATTATTATTATTATTATTATTATTATTGTTATTATTATTATTATTAATTTATTGTCTTTGCACAGCTTCTAACACTGGAGATGTACTATGGTGCCAACTGTTAACTACCAGTGGACTAAGGTAATGTAACACCCCTTATTTTTCAAGCACCATCTGGAGTATTCGAGCAGTTCAAAGCAGTGCTGTTTTCTGCAAGTGGTCCACCCTTATTGCAGCCACTTTTATTATTATCGTTGTTATTATTATTATTATTATTATGATTATTATTGAGTGAGAGGGCAGTGCATACCATCAAAGTGATACTGGGGTACAAATATACGACTACCTGTCTGATAAAGTTACTCCAGGCACATGCATCACAACTATATGTGCGTGACATGGTGATCTCATATCAAGATAAATAACGCATGACCTTGTAGGTGGGGGTCCAGTCAGAATTTTCTTCAAGTTGAGCAGCCCATCCCACTGAAAAGGTCCCTGAGTTAGAGTTGTTTAAGGATGTTAAATGAAACACCCATGGTTACAAAGGTGAATTATTCATACTCTACAAAATTCCTCTCGACATATGGCTATGATGCTCCCCCACTACTTCTGCTAGTGATCAGAGATGCACATATTGTCAGCCACTAAGGGACATGCTCAACTGGTTAAAGTCAAACAACTGACAAACAAATCTGTGGTATTGAGCAGAATATTTGCCGTAGCCCATCTTTTATACCAGGACAAGACATATACATGATAACACTTCCAATCAGTTATGATCAGAAGCCATGAGAGCTAGTACCTGGTAGTGCATTATTATTATTATTATTATTAATATTATTACTATATTATTATTATTATTATTATTATTATTATTATTATATTATTATTAGTTGTAGTAGTATTGATAATTGAGAGTCAGATACTTCTGAGTCATTGTCAACATACATCTGATGGAAAGGTTTTCAAACAAGATAGTTGTTTATATATAGACTAATCTAGGCTGTATGGATTAAAAAAAATATCTAACTATAATATAAAGAGAAGAGCACAAGATTGGTAACTCTCTTTTTCATGCAGACATACAGATTTATATGCATGCGTAAACTCACACACACACATACACACACACATACACTAGTATCTGCATTATTTCAATAGAAACTTGGCATATTTTTTTACTCTCCAAAGAGAAGCAAACTGTAAAAATAAAATACAATAAAAGGAAAATAAAAAAAAAATCTAAACAACATTAATAAAAAAAGAATAGATTCTTTAACTCACAATAGTTTATTAAATTGATCTCAGTATGTTACTAAAAAATGTCTTAATATACTTGGAGAAACAAAAGCCTAGGCTGACCCAGGTGGTAAATTTTAACTTAAAAATTAACAATAAAGATGACATACAATAAATTTGACATTAAAATAGTTTAATATATTTTGGGTGACAAATCTCTGTCATCATTCTGATACTGGTGGTTATAACTATTGTTATTGACAATATTTTTGCATCTTGGAACTCTTATTTGATAAAATTTTTTGCAATATATGCATATAGGTATATGAAAGTATATATACATTTATGTATGTGTATCATACATACATACAAACATACATACAATCATGCATATATATATATACATGCACATACATACATATATATATATATATATATATATATATATATTACTGGCATTTGTTTTATTTATTACAAGAGAAATTAAATCCCATACTGATCAGAAAAAATATACATGTAAGTTGAGACCATACCTCACTTAGTTAATAATGGTGATGATAATAATAATAATGATAATAATAATAATAATAATAATAATGATAATAATAATAATAATAATAATAATAATAATAATAATAATAAACTTCCTACTTAGGTGTGAGGCCACAAATTTGGAGGGGAGGAGTTGGTCAGTTAAATTGATTTCGGTTGATAACAATTTATTGGCCCTGGAAAAACGAAAGGCAAAATTGATATTGGAGGGATTTGAACTTAAGAATGTAAAAGAGCCACAACAAATACTACAAAGCATTTTTGTCTGATGCTCTAATGATTCTGCCAGCCCATTAATAATGTTAATAATGTTAATAATATAATAATAATAATAATAATAATCATAATAATAATACTGAACAAAATCATCATCATTATCATTGGCACCACCACCACCGCCACCACTACCATCGCTATTGCCACTGCCACCAATACCACCATCGCCACCACCATCA
>NC_042998.1:48951947-48966947 GCF_006345805.1 Octopus sinensis | reverse complement strand
GCTGGAGCACCGCCTTTAGTCGAGCAAATTGACCCCAGGACTTATTCTTTGTAAGCCTAGTACTTATTCTATCAGTCTCTTTTTGCCAAACCGCTAAGTTACTGGGACGTAAACACACCAGCATCAGTTGTCAAGCGATGGTGGGGGGATGAACACAGACACACAAACCTATACACACACACACATACATATACATTCATATATATGTACATATATACGATGGGCTTTTTTCAGTTTCCATCTACCAACTCCATTCACAAGGCTTTGGTTGGCCTGAGGCTATAGTAGAAGACACTTGCCGAAGGTACCACGCAGTGGGACTAAACCCGGAACCATGTGGTTGGTAAGCTAGCTACTTACCACACAGCCACTCCTGCGCCTATAAATTATTTTCGAATCTGTTATTAATTTGTTCATTCTTGCTGAATGTTGAAGAATTGGGAGCTATCTTCATGCAGTATTGATGATGTCATGATATTCTTGGGTAGTGGATGATGACAAAAGGAATGCTTATGAGCTCATTTTTATTTTTCTGTGTATGTTTTCCTCTGAGATCTGTAGTTGGGATGTTTTTTGCTTTGGTGATTGCTGTGTCAAAGGGTATGTTTCTTTTGGTATGTGAGTGATGGGAGGAATGAAAGTTCAAATATTGTTGTGTGTCTGTAGGTTTGTAGAAGAGATCCGTTTGTGTGGTGTTATTTTCTTTAATTAGAAGTATGTTTAAAAAAGGTAATTCCTTTGTGTGTTGTTCCATGGTGAATTTTATTGAGGTATGTAAATTATTTAAAAGTGGTCAAGAATATTAAGCAGTCATCCAAATATACTCTTTACTCTTTTACTTGTTTCAGTCATGTGACCGTGGCCATGCTGGAGCACTGCCTTTAGTCGAGAAAATCGACCCCAGGAATTATTCTTTGTAAGCCTAGTACTTATTCTATCGATATCTTTTGCCGAACCGCTAAGTTATAGGGACGTAGACTCACCAGCATCGGTGGTCAAGTGATGTTGGGTGGTGGAGAGGGACAAACACAGACACACAAACATATACACACACAACACATACATATATACATATATACGATGGGCTTCTTTCAGTTTCCATCTACCAAATCCACTCAATAAGCTTTGGTCGGCCCGAGGCGATAGTAGAAGACACTTGCCCAAGGTGCCACATAGTGGGACTGAACCTGGAACCATGTGGTTCATAAGCAAGCTACTTACCACACAGCCACTCCTATGCCTATATATATATAATATATTATATCATATATATATATATATATATATATATATAATATATGAAGAAAAGAAGGGTAAAAATACCACTTGTTAAAAATCAAAGTGAAAGCTTCAAAAGACCACCAATTCTATGATAAATACACCTCGTTATTACTGTTTTTAACAGTAATAATACTTCACATATTTACTTTTTTATTGTGTACATTAGTTTCTCTCTTAAAACGAAGTGGGATGTTTAAAGTCAGAAACGAAGACAAGCTAACGTAATGAATATTTTAGAAATAGATGTCAAATACTATCTCCAGCTGAGGATTGCAAACCATGTTTCTCATGCACAGCATGAAATCAATTGATATTAGGGTATGTATTAGCTGCCTTCATATTCCATCCTGAAGATAGGCCTATTTTTTAAAATGACCATTACATTGCTCGTGTGTGTATTTATCATAGAATTGGTGGTTTTTTGAAGTTTTTGCTTTGATTTTTAGCAAGTGGTATCTTTACCTTAATCTTCAAATATTTTATATTATACCTGTTTAGGTAGAAGTCTTGATAACCACCTCATTATTACTGTTTTTAACTGTAATAATACTTTACATATTTACTTTAATATATATATATATATATATATATATATAGTTATAATCATAATTATAATTATAAAAAAAATTTTTGCATAAGTTTTTACCAATAATGGGGGTTTTTTTCCATACTGAAACTACTTGGTAAAATTTATTAATTATTAAATTAATAATTCTTTACCCTATATTGGATAAAAAAAAAAAAAAATATATATATACACACACACACACACACACACACACATATATATATATATATATATATATGGTGACGTTGATGTTCGCCTGGGGCTAAATGCAACAGTGACACCCCCACCACCCTGCCCTGTCCCTAGCCATATTCGGTTGGCTAATATCCCTTATATTATATATATATATATATATATATGTGTGTGTGTGTGTGTATATATATATATATTTTTTTTTCTTATCCAATATAGGGTAAAGAATTATTAATTTAATAATTAATAAATTTTACCAAGTAGTTTCAGTATGGAAAAAAAAACCCATTATTGGTAAAAACTTATGCAAAAATTTTTTTAATAATTATAATTATGATTATAACTATATATATATATATATACATATATGTATGTGTGGTGTGTGTGTGTGTTGTGTGTGTGTGTATGTGTATATTATATATATTTTAACATTTAAATAATGAGGGAGATAAATTGAATATTAATTTAATTAATATCATTTTAAAACCAGTAGCCTAGCATACAAAAATCTGAAAAGAATTTTCTCTGATTTTATATATATATAATATATATATATATATATATATATATATATATATATATATATATTATATATATATATGATATATATAATATATAATGAATAGATAGGGATAAAGTATCCTGGCAGGTACCATGCAATTACTCAGTTATAATCTTGGTTATGGATCTCTATAAGAGATAAAAGCAGTAACCATACTCTGAAGTAATGGTTATTGCCACTTAAAAATGGCTGTCCCATGAGAACCGACATTACAACCATTTTAATCCTAGGAGGATGCCTCCTCTAGCTTGTTATTCAATGCAATTTGCACCTAATGTATATTGCAAGCAGGGGAATGAGCCCTTACCGTCATCCAGGTATGAATAACCAGCTGGAGGTGGCATCCTCCTGGGATTAAAATGCTAGTAAAATCGGTTCCTACAGAACAGCCATGTTTAAATGCAATAACCATTACTTCTCATGTATATATATATATATATATATATATATATTATATATAGTTTATATAGATATTATATATATATATTTAAGTATATTCTTAAATTAACGCCGATACCTGGGTACAAATTCACATCAGAAAAAAACACGGTTGAAGTTACGTGCCTAGGGCATAGATTACGTTTTTTCGTGTGGAAATTTGTATGTTTATTTTGAAAATATAAATATATGAAAGAATGGAGCTGAATGACGAATTAACAAATTCCCTTTATTTTCGACATATGTTTCGAAGGCTGCATATTCCTAATTTCGAATAATTGAGTACATACATTATGCCGCTTTCTCATCAGGAAAAGCAAGGAACTTATGTCAACATCAAAATGCACAAAAAACTTTTAGATGATTGCTCACGCGGAGCCCATAGCGCTATGGGCTCCGTGTGAGCAATCATCTAAAAGTTTTTTGTGCATTTTGATGTTGACATAAGTTCCTTGCTTTTCCTGATGAGAAAGCGGCATAATGTACTCCTTATACCTTCGAATTAGGAATATGCAGCCTTCGAAACATATGTCGAAAATAAGGAATTTTGTTATTCATCATTCAGCTCCATTCTTTCATATATTTTATTTTTAAAATATATATATATATATATATATATATATATATATAATATATATATATATATATATATATATATATATATATATATATATATATAGAAAAAACCCCCACATTTTATCAATTCAATAATGAAAAATTAAATTATACCATCTAGAAAATTACATATCATAAAAGATTAAATAAAAGATAAAACATATAACGATGATAATGTACAAAATAATAAATAAAACATATAATAATAATATGAGGAAATAATATTCCCTCATATTATTATTATTATTATTATATATATATATATCTTTGTCTTTTTCTGTGTATCTTTCTGTAGAAGAGCGTAGGCTCGAAACGTAAAAGGCTTTTTCTATTCCTGAGTGCTATACTAATACGTCTGTTTGTACACCACCTGCCTTCGTCTTTTGTTTATTTTCGTAAACTTTCTCTTTATATATCACGCGCCCACGTGGTCTCACTTGTTGATCCTATGTTCTCTACCACTACCAACTCTTATCATTCCCCTACGGACACTCTACCTCTCTCCACTGAACTTTTTACCTTTAAGGACACTTACCCTCTGGCTGCACCTCGCCCACACTAATCAGTGACTTTGTTATTGATGTGAAATCCTTGAAATACACCACGATGTCTACAAACTTTTGAACTTTTCGTAAAACTGTCCCTTTCGTTTTCACTTTATTTTTTTCATATTTTTCTTATATATTAATATTTTTTTACATTTATTTCATACTTTCCAAACTTCCCTGTATTTTTTTGTGACCTTGTTATCTCCCTACTTCCCCTCTCCTGTCTGACCATTCTAGACGCCATGATAGATCGTTAGCTACTACACGCATCTTTTTTCTCTCTTTGTTTCTCTCGTTTTTTTCTGTGTATCTTTCTGTAGAAGAACGTAGGCTCAAAACGTAAAAGACTTTTTCTATTCCTGAGCGCTATACTAATACATCTGTTTGTTTGTACACCACCTGCCTTCGTCTTTTGTTTATATAATATATATATATATATATATAATATTATATATATATGAGCATTATAGTTTGCTTGAAGCATTGTGGTAAAGAAGTGGAAAAAGAAAGGGAATATAAGAAAGTTTCTAACAATGCAGAAAGTTTTACAAAATCCTTTATATTTCAGGTGCAAAGCCCATCCTCAGGAGGAAGCAGTCCAAGAAGTGTTAGTTATACTGATTTTGTTGTTATATTTAAGCAGAAATATAAAACAATAAATATATTTCAAATATAATAATGTAATAACTAGACATTTCTTGGATTGCTTCCTTCTGAGGATGGGCCTTTGGAACTGAAATATAAAGGTTTTCTAAAACTTTCTACATTACTCGAAGCTTTGTTATTTTCCTTTTTTTTACACACACACACATGCACATACACATATACACATGTGTGTCTGTGTTTGTCTTCCCAACATTGCTTGACAACCGATACTGGTGTGTTTTTGTCCCCGTATCTTAGCGGTTCGGCAAAAGAGACCAATAGAATAAGTACTAGGCTTACAAAGAATAAGACCTAGGATCGATTTGCTCGACTAAGGGTGGTGCTCCAGCATGGCCACAGTCAAATGACTGAAACAAGTAAAAGAGTAAGAGAAAAGAGTATACGTTATGTATGTATATATATATATATATATATATTTTACAAGATAAGGGCAGAAGAAAAATTCTAATGCCAGATACGCCGAAAACAAAAAATTGTCGATAACCATTAAATTTATGCGTTTCGAAACAAACCGATAGAAATCTCTAAAAAATTTGTTATTACCGTATTGGTCCAATTTCGGGGTTAATTCACAAGAAATTTTCCCCTCTTCAGCGGCACATACACGAGATATAAATGAAATACTTATTCATACCCAGCGTATGTGCCGCTGAAGAGGGGAAAATTTCTTGTGAATTAACCCCGAAATTGGTCCAATACGGTAATAAAGAATTTTTTAGAGATTTCTATCGGCTTGTTTCGAAACGCATAAATTTAATGGTTATCGACAATTTTTTGTTTTCGGCGTATCTGGCATTAGAATTTTTCTTCTGCTCTTATCTTGTAAATTATGTATAAATTTTACCTTTAAAGGCATTTTTTGATATGCTGGCCATTGATAAAAATTTTTTCCCGAAAAAAATTTTATCCTATATCAATTATATATATATATATATATATATATATATATACACACACATATACAGTAGGCTTCTTTCAGTTTATGTCTACCAAATCGACTCACAAGGCTTTTGTTGGCCTGGGGTTATAGTAGAAGATGCTCATCTTAGGTGCCACACAAAGGGACTGAACCTGAAACCACATGGTTGGGAAGCAAGCTTCTTAATCTCATGGCCACTACACACATATTTTCCAAAGCACAATATTTCATGAAACTAGTGTTGTCATGAATGTTGATATTTTCTATCAGACTTTATCTTGTATTGCAGTTATTCAGACTCATATGTAGGTTGCTAGTACTGCTGTGAGGGGTAACTGAAGATACAACTATTTAGTCTCTTGGCAAATCTTTTCACTGACCGTTGGACTAAATATCTATTGTCTTTGCCAATAAAATGAAGATTGATTACAATTTGAGTCTCACTTGGCAGACAGCCAGTGGGTGGCAACTGTCTGAGGCACAGAGTTTATCTGGAACAGTTAGCTACAACTGCAAGGTAATTGCTGATGCATGTATATGTAAATATATATATAGTTCATATGTACATTAAATAATTTGGCTTTCTAAATAGCAATTAGTTTCAACTTTTGACACAAGACCAAAAAGTTTGCGGGAGGGAGTAAGTCGATTACATCACCCCTAGTGTTCAACTGGTACTTATTTTATTAACTCCGAAAGGATGAAAGGCAAAGTTGACCTCAGTGGAATTTGAACTCCAAACATAAGGATGGATAAAATACTGCTAAGCATTTTGGCCAGCATGCTTACAATTCTGTCAGCTTCTTGCCTTATGCTAAATAGTAATTAAAAACAAAATGGTAAGACAATATATATTTTATGCACAAATTCCCTTTGCAACCACAGATTTCAGGCTTAATGTCACTGTGTGGTACGTTGGGCAAGTATCATCTACTAAGGCTCTGTGGCGACCAATGCCTTGTGAGTGAGTCTGGAAGATGGAAACTGTGTAGAAGCCTGTCATATATATATATATATATATATATGTAGAAGGTTGAAAAGGAACACATGAGTTGATATATATGGAAAAAAAGGTCAAAATAGAAAATGCTAAAATAATTTTATATACAACATCTCAGTACCGGTTTCAGTCATTGAGACTGTTTTTAACTGTAAGTATGGAAAACAATTAAATTTTGGAAAAAGTAAAAGAAACATTTTTTCAAAAGAATATTTGCATAGTGTTCAAATACAAGTGGCGTTTTCCTTGTTTCTGCCTGTCTCTGTCTCTCTTGTTTACTCTTGTGGGTTCGAGGTTATTGTGAATTCTTAGTAGGGAATAATAATAACAATAATAATAATATAATAATAATAATAATAATAATAATTCACAATGACCTCGAACCCACAAGAGTAAACAAGAGAGACAGAGACGGGCAGAAACAAGCAAGTGTCACTTGTATTTGAACACTATGCAAATATTCTTTTAAAAAAACTTTTCTTTGAATTTTTCCAAAATTTAATTGTTTTCCATACTTACAGTTGAAAAAGTCTCAATGACTGAAACCGGTACTGAAATGTTTTTTATAAAATTATTTTAGCATTTTCTATTTTTACTTTTTTTTCCATATATATATGTAGTTCCATGGGGAATTATTACCTTGCTTGAAAAGAGATAAGAGATGGTGACTGACATCCTGTCTGAGCACATGGGCCAAAGAATAAAGAAAAGGACCTGTGTTATTTTCAAGCTAATAACACCACATGACCTATGTTGAACAATAGAGGCCTAACATCTAGAAGACATCTTGAATTTGTCTTATATCTTCTTTAATCTTCTTTAAATGTCCAGTGAAATAAGTTCATTCTACAAGCCTGCAAAACCATAACCCTTTAGTGTTCAAACTGGCCATATCCAGCTCAACTATTCTAGGTGTTCTATGTTCAAACTGGCAAGATTCAGCTCTTTACATCTACTATGCAACATCATTCTTAAACTAAACAAACATACCATCGAAATTTCTGAGCTACAAGATAAAGAATGATTAATTCAAAGCAGCATGAAGAATAAGCATTATATATGGGTACTAAAGGTTTAAGTTGCATTGGAGTTGAGTCAAACTGTTATATAACGTGTATATATTATATATATATAATACGTTTTATATATATATATATATATATATATATATATAATATATATATATTTATTATATATATTTTATATACATGTTATAATATATATATACATACTATATATACACACGTTATGTAACAGTTTGAATCAACTCTCATGCAACTTATATATATAATTATTATATATATATATATATATATATAATAAAAGGAATTCCAACCTTGTCTGATTTTCACGTTTTATTTACATATCTTATAATGATATAATATAATTAATATAATATAATATAATATAATAAAATAATAGAATGTTAAATCTTCATTCTGATTGAGACTAGTACTTTCATGCATTAATTTCTGCAATCTTCAGGTTCATGTAGTAGTGGTGACAGTCATGCTTCACAATTTTTGACTGTGGTGTCAAAAATTGTGAAGCATGACTGTCACCACTACTACATGAACCTGAAGATTGCAGAATTTAATGCATGAAAGTACTAGTTCAATCAGAATGAACATTTAACATTCTATTATTTTATTATTTTATATTATATTATATTATATTATATTATATCATATTATCTTATATCATTATAAGATTGTAAATAAAACGTGAAAATCAGACAAGGTTGGAATTCCTTTTATTAATATATTCTTCTATACACAATCACCCGTATATATATCTATATATATAATAGGCTTTTTTCAGTGTTCATCTGCCAAATCCCATAATTTCTTTCAGAAATTTTGGGTTGGCCTGGAGTTATAAGAGAAAACACTTGTTCAAAGTACCATGTGCCAAGAATGAACCCAAGACCACAAAGTTAGGAAGCAAAGTTATTACTACATAGCCATATATGCATCTACCATCAATTCAATTTTATTTGGGTTGACTGGAGGCTGGCCAGTGAGATTGAACCCAGAACTACACACTTACAAAGTGAACTTGATAACTATTCTACCAAACCTCCAACTATATAATAACCTAAGTTGCTTTATTTTTTTTTTATCTTAATCATTGTGTTCTTTATATATGGAGTGAAGTTCATGATGTTTGGTTGAGTAATGTCTTTATAATAACTTGTAAGTAACTCAAAGGAAGCAACTGATACTATAGTAACATAGAAGATGAATTTGTCAGACTGAAAGAACTTACTAAAGTGTTGTTAATTGACTGTAGTATATAAAGTATAACTAATAAGTGAAGCAGCTTCTACACACTTAAATGAACGAATATATATATGTATATATAGTCAGTATATATGTCTATATGTATAATATATTATATATATATATATATATATATATATATATATATATATATATATATTTGTGGTGAATGTTTGATCTAGTTGCCATCAAAAAACTGTCTTATTGAATATCACCTGCTTGATACTACCTGCAGCATATGGTTATAAAACATTTCCCTGATTGAAAAAAAGTATGACGCGAAAATCAATTTCTTAAACAGACAAGATGCAGAAGCTTCAGTCTCAAGGGTTTGTGAACACATACATGCATGCATGCATACATACATACGTGCATACACACATACTTACATACATACATACATACGTGCATACACACATACTTACATACATACATACATACATACAT
This sequence comes from Octopus sinensis, assembly GCF_006345805.1. Lineage (NCBI taxonomy): Eukaryota > Metazoa > Mollusca > Cephalopoda > Octopoda > Octopodidae > Octopus > Octopus sinensis. The sequence goes on along the minus strand of NC_042998.1, from coordinate 48,957,429 downwards.
ACATACATACGTGCATACACACATACTTACATACATACATACATACATACATACATACATACATGCATACATACATACGTGCATACATACATACTTACATACATACATACATACATGCATACATACATACATACATACATACGAGCATACATACATACGTGCATACATACATACATACAGACATACATATGCACACACATACATGCATACATTCATACATACGTACATGCATACATACCTACATATGCACACACACATACATATATATGCATGTGTGTGTATTTGCATATGTGTATATATGTGTATAGATATTATTATGTAAATATATGTATATATACATATACATTTGTACATATATACACACACATGAACACATGCATGCATGCGTCTGCACATGCACACACACACACACACATGAGCCCAGCTACTAAGTTTCATTAACTTTTATGCAGCGTATTTTGGTGTATCTCACATTTCCTTGATGTTAAAATATCAACATGAAAGTGAAAAGTAAATGAGTTATTATTACTTACCATTTTGAACCACTTTACGGCATCGTGTGTAATTTTTTTGGAATAAATCACAGTCAATTTCAAATGAAGATTTCTTTGGTAGTTCGACACAGAATCTTCCACTCTGGAAAGGTGATGAGTTACAGTTGTAACATTTGATGCAGAGACCTAGAAGAAGAAGAAGAACAAAAATAATAAAACAATGATAAAGACATAAATACCAACCAAACAAGATGATTAATATAGCAATGGGAATGAAATATCTGACATTTAGTAAGTAAATATTTGTGTTTCTCTTTTTTTTTTATTTCTCTTCTGAATGTTTGATCTGTTGATTAGTACTTTTGTAATAGACACAATGTTGAATTCTTGTTTCAATTCTTTCCTCTATATTTGCCTGAACTGGATAAATGTTATAAAATATGTCTGCATGGTACAGGGCAGTGGTTCTCAACCAGGGTCCATATAAGACTTTTTGGAGGTCGACATAAGTAAAATAGTAAATTAGGGTCCATTGTAGTATTTTATGGGTCCATGTAAAAATTTTCCTTGAGGTATATTTATTGCAACAAAGAGCTAGGTTTCTGTCTCAAGAAAGAACTAGGTTTTTGCCTCAAGAAAGAACTAGGCTTTTGTCTCAAGAAAGGGTTAGGTTTTTGTCTCTGACATGTTACAAAGTTCAGCCTACACAAAACAAAATAGGAATTTTAAAAGTATGTATAACACTACTTATTTAAACATTGAATGGCTATGAGGGTCCACCAGAATAAAATAGTAATCAAAGGGGTCCATAGATAAAAAAAAAAATGGTTGAGAACCACTTATATAGGGGATAAAACAGTAACTTTTACTTGCTGGGTCTGCAAGGACGGGGCAGTACCCATTGCCTTTTGTAAGTCTTCTGAAATTATTGGGCTTGGTGTCATTAATGTTTCATTTAAACTCATGCAGGTTGACATATGCAGGGAAGACATGAGCAGGAAAAAGATTCTAGAGGGGTGATGCTTTGGAGAAGAAAGATTGGGAACAGCAGTTAGTGTGGGACCAGAAGGAGGGGGCTGGATGCAACAATAATGATGAGAGATGGAGAGCTGAGTCAGTCTGAAGTGCTTGACAGAAGGAGGTATGAAATGAGCTGGTTCCAAGGAACTACTGTTATGGTAGCAATTGTAAAAAACAAACTTATTGACATTTTGGTGTCTTATATACTTCAGGCATGATTCTACAGGAAAAACTTCAGTACATTGCAATTAGAATCTTGTTGCTTTCTACTCTCAATGAGTGAGTAGTTACAATATAGGGTCCAAAATGTTTGACATTTTGGTTTATTTCTATCATTATACCTCCCATTCTTATAGGTTATCTTAAGCATCACAAGTTTCATGTTCAAAATAAAATATTGGACAATAGACTGATTAAGTCTCACTTCCATTCACATCCATTAAAATAACATTTGACATTAAAGCAGTGAGCTGGCAAAGTTGTTAGCACACCTGGCAAAATGCTTAGTGACATTTTGCCCATCTTTATGTTCCGAGTTCAAATTCTGATAAGGTCAACTTTACCTTTGATTCTTTCGAGGTCAATAAAACAAATACCAGTCAAACACTGGGTGTCAATATAATTGATTATCTCCCTTCCCTCGAACCTGCTGGCCTTGTGCCAAAATTTGAAATCAATATATTGCATCACAGAGAAGTGACAGACCTGGAGTGTCTCTAACAAGCTTCACAACAATTGACAGTCAAATATTTCAAAGTCAACAAGTCTGACTTTCTTCAGAGCATGTGTAGAAGTGTATTCTCTATGGAGTTGAAACCTGGACAACAAAGAAGGATCTTCAAGACCAACTTGATGATACATACACTAAGCTTTTCATGAGGGCTCAAAACATCTCATAGCATGAGCACAAGACTAAAGAGAAGATTTATGGACACACCCCACCCATTTCTACTATTGTTGCTCAATGCAGAGTAGAGTTTGCTGATCCATATTGGATAAAATATAATTTTGGAAAAGTGGTGATCTGGCAGATTTGGTACCACAGTGGACTATATGCTTAGTGGCATTTCTTCTGGATTTACATTCTGAATTCAAATTTTACCAAAAGTCAATTTTGCCTTTTATCATTTTGGAGTCAATAAAATAAGTACCAGTTGAGCACTGAGGTACATGTCATTGACTAGCTTTCTCTCTCAAAATTTCGAGCCTTGTTCCTATAGTAAAAAGAATATTTTGGAAACAACTGTACTCTACTAGAAGATGAAAACCACTCTACTGCATTGTTATAAGTGGAGACACACAATATAAAACTGATGATCTACAAAAATTAATGGGGAACAGAATAGAGTTTCCTGAAATGGTGTGGTGACATGCATCTCAGTTGTAATAGCTTGAAGAAGAAGAACTAAATCAACTATAGTTGAATTATTCTGAGAATCACCGAGAAACATTACTATGTCAATAATAGTCAGTTACCTACTCAAAATATTTCTCCTCTTCCATTAGTTTTAGACTTTGTACAATAATGTATGGAGTATGTGTTGCTTTGATCCAACAAATGGACATGACATCAAAAACAATGTGTTAAGAGATGATAGAGTATTTGGCAGGGCAAATTTCGTTATATGCATCTGTATATAAATGTATATATATGTATATATATATATATGTGTGTGTGTGTGTGTATGAATACATATATAAATATGTGATTATGTGTGTATGTGTGTTTGTATGTATGCATGTACATAAGAATGTGTGTGTGTGTATGTGTAACTGGTGTAAAATACAATCGAAAATTGAATAGTACTGACCCATACAAACATAGGAAAGTAGACACACACACACACACACACACACACACACACACACACATTGCTGGCATGCAGCATTTGATACTTTTCAATTCAAAGGGTTTTTAACCCAATGTCTCCACAACATTATTTATGGCCTAAATTAATTGAAGATAACTTGTTTCTAAAAAAAAACATAAACAAAAGAATTATGAAAATAACACTGATAACACATTTTAACAGATATATTTACCAAAATTACATTAAAATATCTTGAAATATGAAAGAGTAAATTTATTCAATAAAATCGCCATTGGCTTCAACCACGGCCTCCACACGACTTTTCTGGTGGTGGGGGGTCTCCTACTTTAAGTTGGATGAATGCTGCCATAATCATTGCCTTCAGTTCATCTTTGGTGTTACAAGAAGTTTTGTTGGTTTTTTTGCTTAACTGTGCTCCACACATAATAATCAAGGGAGTTGCAGTCTGGGGAGTTAGGTGGCCACATGTTAGGGGTGATGTGGCTGCAGAAATTGTCTGAGAGCTACGACTGGGTTCCTCTGCTGGTGTGGCATGGCGCAGTGTTCTGTTGCCAGACATAGGGTCTTCCAGTAGCCACCCTCTTGACCCAGAGTAGCACTACCTCCTCCAGGCACTTAATGTAGGCCACCGGGCTGGGTGTGAGGCCATGTGGGAAAATGAATGGAGGCATAACATCGCCATCGCTAGTGATCACTCAGTTGACTGGATGTTTGATTTTTATCACTCTTGGTACATGTCCTCAGATTGCACTGTCCTCAGAATGGCAACCAAACACTCACAAATGTTCGTATTGGAGCTTCTGGTGCAAATGCCAAGCAGTACAGTATGTCGTTTTCAAATTTCTGGCAGAATGAATTGCATCATGGTGCTGTTTTTCTCACAGTCAGTGTCCAACTGACTCTACTATAATGTGTAGTCGACAAAATCAAAAACAAATAAAGCACATGCATGAAATTAAAAGTATAAAATGGTGACAATTTATTCATTTCACCCTGTACATATATATATATATATATATATATATATATATATATATATATATATATTTACACACGTACATATATATGTATATATAAACACATATACATATGTACACTTATACATACACACACACACATTCCACATACACCACTTTATTACTATATCTTGCATTTTAGTTTCTTCCACCTCAACATGAGAATTGATTGTCACCACTCAATCAATTTCTCGGTTTCTTAAAAATTAATTAATTTCACCAATAATAATAATAATAATAATAATATAATAATAATAATAATAATAATAATAATAATTCTTTTTCTTCTTCATTTTCTTCTTCTTCTTCTCTTCTTCTTCTTCTTCTTCTTCTTCTTCTTCTTCTTCTTCTTATTATTATTATTATTATTATTATCATCATCATCATCATCATTTGCGATATTGTTGGCGGAATTTCATAGAGTGTTTCAAAAAAGTATTACTCCTTGCAACATCTATATTCTTCGCTGTCAAATATTATATCCTTGCCGTAAGGCTTTACTTCCACACCCACCAACTTAATTTAATTCATCCTTAGTTGAAAGTCACCTGTTGTTATGTCCTGTTATTTGCTTTTGTAACAGTCTCTGTTTTTTTTTCTTTTTTTTCCGTCCTTGTTTTCATATACATTTGTTGCTTTCTTCCAAGGAATCTAATGCTCTTAGCTTAATTTTTCCTTGGGGCTGAACAGATTGGAGCAATCTCGAATATAACCAATTGAAATTGCAAAGATAATCTGGAACTTGACTGAGGATAGAAAACTCCAAATGACCCATCCTTGTTTTCTTTGTATCGTCTGTCTGGATGTTTTGTTGTCCCTTTTTTGTATCACCTAACTATCTAGATGATTTGCGTTCTTGTCCCATTTTTGTATTTTTTATATATAAAAAAATATACAGGTGTATGTAAACTTTGGTTTCTGTCTGTCTGTCTGTCTGTCTGTCTGTCTGTCTCTCTCTAATATATATATATATACACATACATACATACATACATATATATACACACACACATATATATATAGATGTATACATACACACACACACACATATATATGTCCCATTTTTGTATTTTTTATATATCTCTTACTAGCAGTATCGCCCGGCGTTGCTCGGGTTTGT
>NC_042998.1:48928636-48951847 GCF_006345805.1 Octopus sinensis | reverse complement strand
AGAGGGAAACTGTGGTAGTGGTAGACCAAGGAAGACATGGGACGAGGTGGTGAAGCATGATCTTCAAACTTTGAGCCTCACAGAGGCAATGACTTGTGACCAAGACCTTTGGCAATGTGCTGTGCTTGAGAGGGCCCATCAAGTGAAGTGTGTCTGTACTGGTGACACATAAAGAATGTTTATGGCCACATGGAGGCAAAGTTGTTGAGTTCCTTTTGAGTGTTGGGCCTGATGGTGGCAAAGTGACTGAGTTTCTTTTGAGTGTTTGAGTGTTGGCTGAGTTCCTTTAGAGTGCTGGGCCTCATGGAAGCAAAGTAGTCAAGTCCCTTTCGAGTGTTGGGTCTAATGGAGGCAATGACCAAAACCATTGGCATTATGTTGTGCTTGAAAAGGAGACCCATCAAGCAGAGCAAAATCGCGATTGTTGCAGATACTGGTGTCTTGCAAATGGTACCTATACTGGTGGCACATAAAACACCCATTACACTCTCGGAGTGGTTGGCATTAAGAAGAGCATCCAGCTGTAGAAAACCATGCCAAATCAGACTGGCGCGTGATGCAACCTTCCAGCATGCCAGTCCAGTTAAACTGTCCAACACATGCCAGCATGGACAACAGACGTTAAATGATGACGATGATGATATTTTATATATATTTACTTTTATCCTTTTACTTGTTTCAATCATTTTGACTGCAGCCATGCTGGAGCACTACCTTTAGTCGAACAAATTGACCCCCAAGACTTATTCTTTGTAAGCCTAGTACCTATTTTATTGGTCCTGGGATCGATTTGCTTGACTAAAGGTGGCACTCCAGCATGGCCACAGTCAAATGACTGAAACAAGTAAAAGAATATGCATATATATATATATATACATATAAAATATATATATATAATATATATATATGTATACATTATATATATATATATTATTTATTTAAAGGTCACAATACATGTATTAAAGCGCTACTAATAGTTTCATATGCTGAGAGATATTCTATCAGAGATCAGTAATTTATTATATATATATATATATTATATACACACACACACATATATACTCTTACTCTTTTACTTGTTTCAGTCATTTGATTGTGGCCATGCTGGAGAAATGCCTTTTAGTTGAATAAATCGACCCAAGGATTTATTCTTTGTAAACCTAGTACTTATTCTATAAGTCTTGTTTGCCAAACTGCTAAGTTATGGGGATGTAAACACACCAATAAGAAGTAAAATGAGGATTCCGAAAAAAAAGGTACTTGAAAAGATATGTACCAGGTAGGGTCTTATTGTCTGAGGTTGGTGAGAGTTGAAACATCAGATAGGATATTTCAGTTGTATACACAGAGAAAACCAGCCCTGTGAGTATTTAGCACCTAAGTGGCTGTTCCAAATTATGTGTTACTTTTAGTAGTATGTTGTAGGTATACTCTAGGGTGTCCAACGAGTCATAAATTCCCTTGGTTAAATATAATCAAATGAATAATAACATAGAATGGATAATTGTTTCATTTGATTATTACACACACACACACACACACACACACACACACACACTATATATGTATATATATATATATGCATAAATACACACACACACATGTATGTATGCATGGCTGTGCGGTAAGAAGCTTGCTTCCCAACCACATGTTTAGGTTCAGTCCCACTGTGTCGAACCTTGGGCAAGTGTCTTCTGCTATAGCCTCAGGCCAATCAAAGCCTTTTGAGTGGATTTGGTAGATGAAAACTGAAAGAAGCCCGTTGTGTATATATGTGTATATATATATATATATATGCGTTTGTTTGTGTGTCTGTGTTTGTCCCCCCATCATCGCTTGACAACCGGTGTTGGTGTGCTTACGTCCCCTGTAACTTAGCGGTTTGGCAAAAAGAGACCGATAGAATAAGTACTAGGCTTACAAAGAATAAGTCCTGGGGTCAATTTGTTTGACTAAAGGTGGTGCTCCAGCATGGTCGATGACTGAAACAAGTAAAAGAATACATATATGAATACATACATACATATCATCATCATATATATATATATATATACATTTGTTTATTCATTTATTTATTTATATTTTGTTTGTGTCTTCGTCTTCTTTGAAGAGCGATTTTAATTAATTCCTTCACAGGTCTCTAAATACAGATCACCATCTTCTCCAGTGTTGTTGTTAATGTTGCTGAACAATGTTAAACTTTCAGCTGTTCAAAAATGGTTGTGAAATCATTTTATTGATTGTTCTGCAAAAACATTACTTCCCAGACTTATTCCCAATAGCAGCTGCCGACCCCACCCTGCCTCTTCCTCGCGTTTCTCTCACTTTACTTTGCAGAATATATTGAAATCACTCCCTCTCTGCAAGCAGAAAAACCAAACTCCTCACAAAAACATATACATACATGAACACTAAAAGACATAAAAATACATACATACACGTATACACATGCACACATCACACACATACATACATACATACATACATATATATATATACATATATACATACATACATATATATATATACCTACATTTATAGATACATACATATATATATACATTTATACCTACATATACATATATACACATACACACACATATAGATAGATAGGTTGATAATTAGACAGATTGATAGATACACACACACAGATATACATATATAATAAATATATTATACACACACACATATGTATACATACATACAAACATATATATATATATATATATATATATATATATATATGATGCATGGTTACATACATACATACACACACTTTCGCAAAATCACACACACACACACACATACATTGCATATATAAAATTCTCCATGTATTCATTCAGTCATGCACACATACATGCATATTTACCTACCCACACACACATACATAGATACATTACATAAATATACATACTAATAATCACAGATAAAAGAACAGTTAAAGGTGTACATTAATTCATGCACACACAAATAAGCACGCATAATATGAAGATAACCCGAGCAAGCACTCATAAAATTGCATGCATATATCTATTCTCATTAACCATACATCATATAAATATACATATGCAAATATGAACACAGATAATGTGTCAACATAACACAAACAAGTTTGGTTTGTGTGATTTAAACACAAACGTATTTGTCATATACACTTCTCTCTTCCTGCCAAATTACCCATACGTTGTCTCGCTCTCTAGAACACCTACATGTATTCGTCGTGCTTTTTACATAATTCTTCCTCTTAATATAATTCCATATTCTCTAATCATGTCTTCTTAATGTTAATCGTATTATAATTCAAATGACGTGAATTACATATGGTCAAAAGGAATGGTTTGTTGGTTAGTCAAGTGTTAGAAAGTCAATGATTTGTAACTTTGACAAAGATGTTTAGCATGTGCTGTGTGTGTGTGTGTGTGTGTGTGTGTGTGTGTGTGTGTGTGTGTGTGTGTGTGTGTGTGTGTGTGTGTGTGTGTGTGTGTGTGTGTGTGTGTGTGTGTGTGTGCATGCTTGTGTGTGTGCATTTGAATATACATACATATATTTAACCCCACACATAATATCTATATCTATCTATACTCAGCCATAAATAACAATTTAAGAGCAACTGCTCCATACTCAACATTACATATAGATAGATAGATAGATAGATAGATAGATAGATAGATAGATAGACAGATAGATAAACAGACAGACAGACAGATAGATAGATAGATAGATAGATAGATAGATTGATAGATAGATAGATAGATAGATAGATAGATAGATAGATAGATAGATAGATAGGTAGACAAGGATATATAACATGTAGTCAGGAGGTAGATGGATAGATGGAGAGAAAGTAATGCTGGCAATGCTGCACTCAAATTGAAGATGTGTGTGCATGCATGCATGCTCACATACACATGTGCTTGTGGGTATGTGTGTGTAGAGAGAGATCATAACCACTTAATGTCAAAATAAAATGGATTAAGCTCGAGCGTAATGAGATACATACACACTATTTTTCTAGTTATGCATGAAGTCATAAATTTACAGTTGAATGGCGTAATATTCATATTTTTAACGAGAGCATTAATGATAAAAGCAAAAGAATTACCATTGGATTTTGAAACCAGATGAAGGAATCACCATAAACTTACTATGATATCCATTAAATGCATTCATTATACATTGACATCATTGCTGCTATACAGATGTATAACAAATGCAAACACACACACATATAAGTGTGTGTGTTGTAAAATCTACACAGCCTTGTTTTTTTTTATCTCATTACAAAAAAAATATTTTTTATATACACACGCTGACATATGACAATGTTGAACCCTTATTCGCATAATCACCGAACCTGAAACTTAACTATGGTCTATCTAGAGCACTTATTCAGCATTACCCAGCACTTTTGGGTCTCAATGACAACATTACCTCTCAGAACCCCTTTCTCTCTCTGTATATATATATATATATATATATATATATATATCATCATCATAGTTTAATGTCCACTTTCCATGCTCGCATAGGTTGCACTGTTTGACATTTATTTTAAGAACTTGATTAACTTGAATAATTTTTTCATATTCTTGAAATAATTTCTTGGCAATGTTTCTACAGCTGGATGCCCTTCCTAATGCCAACCACTCTGAGAGTGTAGTGGGTGCTTTTTACATACCACCAGCACAGGAGCTAGTCAAGGGGCACTGGCATCAGCCACATTCAGATGATGCTTTTTACATGTCACTAGAATGGGAGCCAATCAGGGGACACTGCCATCGACCATGTTCGGATGCTGTATTTTACATGCCACTGGCACGGGAGACAGTTAGGGGGCACTGGGATCGACCACGTTCGGACGTTGCATTTTATGTGCCACTGGCACGGAAGCCAGTCAGGCAAAAAACATATATATATATAATATGCAAATAAACATATAAGTTACATGATGATGCCCCTGCATGGCCACAATTGATAGCTAAAAACCAATAAAATAAAAAAAAAATAAGTGCATATTTTGACAGGAACATATTCGAGAAAGTACATACATGTGTTAGTGTATTTGTGTGTGTCTGTCTGTGTATCTATCTATCTATCTATCTATCTTACATAGATAGAGATATATCATCATCATCATCATTATCATCACCATCATAATTTAATGTCCGTATTCCATGCTGGCATGGCTTGGGTGGCTTGACAGGCGGTGGCAAGCCAGAGGACTGCATCAAACTCCACTGTCTGTTTCGGCATGGCTTTTACAGCTGTTCCTTATCATCATCATAATTTTAACACTCACTTTTTTATGTCTTTATAGTTTGGAAGGAAACTATTGAGACAGACTTTCTATGCACAGATGCCCTTCCAGGTAGAGGAATAGGGGAGTATTCAAGTACTCTCTGTAGCCTGGTAACACTATGAAAACAATATGAATGACTTAGTAGAACTGTGTAAGTTATTTACAGAGATGGAGCCAGCAAGGTTGTTTAGGCTGTTACAAAGAAGTTTGAGACAAACTCTTCCATGGTACTCTTGTATGCCGATCATTAAGTTCCCATAAATTAATCTGTCAAATATTCTAAACAGGGAAGCAGAGCTTCAGATCAAGAGTTCTTCAGTTAAGCTTGAACAAGAACAAAAAAAAAAAAATTAGTGAGCAGAAATGAAGAAGAGGACCCTTCTGGTGTCTGGGGAGTGGCCACACTTGAAATGTATGTAAAGATTGGGTTGGAATTCCATATGATGTTACCAATGCATGGAGCCTGGTGCAGCCATCTGGTTCGCCAGTCCTCAGTCAAATCGTCCAACCCATGTAGCATGGAAAGCAGACGTTAAACGATGATGATGATGATGATAAATGCATACTAAGGGTGCACAAACAATAAAATAAGATTACAAGCAAGCTAGCAGAGAAGGAAGTTTCCATGTTCAGAAGGTTCCATTGAAGTAGTGGTTAACTTCTGTTACCAAGGGGACAGTGGAGATAAATATTTCGAATACTAGAAATGAATGAATAAGAATAGGATTGAAGATGTTTAAGAAACTACTATTAGTTCTGGCAACAAATGGATTACCTTCCCACTTGGAAAGAGAGTAGACTTTATGGAGTTTGTAGCAATTCAGAAGGAAGGAACTTTAGAACAGGGTGACTGAGGAGAGGACACATGGTGGGGTGGGGTGGGGGGAGAAGCGGTGAAAGGTTACTCCAGGAAGTTGAACCTCAGAAAGGGGACAAGTAGCAAAACACTGACCTGGAGAAGACAAGCCAACGCATGCACGCATAGAAAAAAGTGGATATAAAAGTGATGATGATGATGATTATAATGATGATGATGATGATGAGGATATATATATATAATATATCTGAGTTGTACATGTCTAACAAGTGACTTGATATGAGGTCATGCGTGTGCTGAAACTGAATATTGCATGAAAGAGTCATTTTGGTCATTTAATAATAATAATAATGCACAAAAGTCATTAAATTCAGCTGTAATTTATTTTATGAAATGTCAATATTTTCAGTGCACTAACATACTGCACTGGACAAGTTGCAGTTGTGCAAAAAAAATTTTGACATCTCATGAGATAAATTATAAGTGGATTCAATGGTTTTAGTGCTTTATTAAATGGCTGACATGACATATGCATACATACATACATACATACATACATACATACATACATACATATATATATATATATACACACACACACATACATATACACTCTATATACATGTAGATACACACACATATATATATACATACACACACACACACACATAAACACAATAATTCAATCATTGTCTTTCTTGCTCTCTCTATATATTTCAAAATGTAACCACATTAGTGATTTTTTTCCCCCTTCATCTTCCTTTTCTATTGGACTTTCCTCTGTTTCCTGTTTCTGAAGAAGAGCTTTGCTCGAAATGTAAAATCACCTTTCTTTCCTTCCCCGAGCATCTGCTAATACCTTACCTGTACTATGTCCTCGCGTTGTTGTTTTTTTGTGTTTGTTCTTTGTTTTTTTTTGGAGATTTACTATATATATATATATATATATATATAATTTAAAAGAAAAATCCAAGGGAATAATTACAAGGTAGCTAAATATTGCTTAAGTGTTCAGGATTTAAATCCAGAACAGTACAGTAAGTCGTATTTAGTAGAAAATAGGAAAATTGAATAAGTAGATGAACTAAATAAGAGTGTGTCACCTTAATCAATTTTCCTATATATATATATATATATGTGTGTGTGTGTGTGTGTGTGTGGAGGCACAATGGCCCAGTGGTTAGAGCATTGGGCTCGTGGTTTTAGGATTGCGCTTTCGATTCCCAGACTGGGCGTTGTGAGTGTTGAATGAACAAAAACACCTAAAGCTCCACGATGCCCCGGCAGGGGTGGTGGTGGTGGTGGCTATCCCTGCTGTACTCTTTCACCACAACTTTCTCTCACTCTTTCTTCTGTTGGACTGCTCGCTTAGCCAGTGGAGTGGCGTCATTTGAAGGCTAAAACAATGTGAAGCACATTGTGACCAGCGATGTGTAGCAACAACTGATAGCCTGGTCGGTCACGGTGATCACTGTGATATATATATATATATATAATTACATATTAAGTGTAAATTATATGAATTATATTATATATATATGTTTATATAGCATTAGGAAGGGCATCCAACTATAGAAACTATAACAAAAGTGAAGCACTGGAACCTGTTGTATGTTGTTGAACCATCCAAGTCATACCAGTATGGAAAGTGAAAGTAGAATGATGATGATGATGCACAAACACACACACACGCAACTACGTTCAAAAATCTTTTATTCACACAGAACAACTTTTGTCCAGCACATTGCCATGTTATTCACTGCTTCTCTCATGAAACATGTTGATTTGTTCCGAGTTATGTTAAAGATAATGAATGGAGGATACTTGTCGATTTGTTCTGAGTTATGTTAAAGATAATGGATGGAGTAATATTTGAATTACAAAAGGGATGTTTAGTGCAACATTGATGTTTTTCCGATAAATATTCTTTATTTGTGATCTCAATGTGTTAGCCAATGGCTTAACCTGAATCAGACAACAGAACTAACAAACAACATTCGAACATTTCTATCACAATTTTAGTTAAGGATGCACATAAGTGATGAGATAAAAGAAAAAATTTCTCGGAAATCTCAAAGGTAATATCAAAATATATGAAACACATAATTGTCTTGTGATTTCCCCAGTTGTTGATGCTTATTTCCATGGCAAGCTCACTATCATTATTAACTTTCCAGTAACTTCAGACAAAAGCGATATTTTGTCTTCTATATTTGTGTATGAGTACATACATATTTGTACATATATTCATAATTCCTGTCACATGTACTCAAACACATATATACACATATATATACAAACATATTGGTGTAAAATACCCACAAACATACAGGCATACATGCATATATACATACATGCATACAAACACACACATGTTTATACATACATATATATCCATTCATTCATTTTATGTCCATCTTTCTATGCTGAGACAATTGGAAGGATACTTATTTGAGATGGTGTTTTATAGCTGGATGCCCTTTCTACTGCTAACCCTTGCCTTTCAAGTATAGGATATTTTTTATTCATCTTCTTTGAAGCCTCAGACCTGCTGGATATAATGTTCACTAAGAATGTAAACATGACTACACAACTTTTAGTTCAGCAGTCTCTTTGCAAACAAGTAGAAACAACAACCACACACACACACACACACACACAAATATGGGTATGTGTACCTCCTACTATGGCTGTAGGCTGACCAAATCCTTATGAGTGGATTTGGTAGACAGAAACTACAAGATGTATGTATGCATAATTAATAAAGCACAGAAATCAAGCAAGGTATTCAATGCTTTATAGAACATACACCGACTTCAGAATATTACTACCATGAAGGCATAACAGCTGTTGAAATATTATATAATTTGGGAAATCACTTCTTCAGTGTTCAGTAATAAATGCCATTTATTGCTGAACACTTAAGAGAGTTTTGGAATATTATATAATGTTTCAACAACTGTTATGTAATTATGACAGTAGCTTGCCAAATGTGTGTATGTTCTGTAAAGCATTGATTCTCATTCCTGTTCTCTATTTATTAATACTATAATGTGGTTTATATTCCATACTGTAGCCTATCCTAAGGTTTGATGCCCCTGGTCCATATTACACTGGAAACAGGAGTGGAATGGGACCCTCTAGTGAACCCAAACTTTGGTTACCTGTTGTGCTTCTCTTTATCTGTCTCTCTATACATACATACATACATACATACACACCTGAATAGGGAAGAATGGAAATGAAGGATACAGTATAACAATGATCACACAATGTCAAGACAAGGAGACATCAAATCACACACATATATGATGGGGTGCTGAAAAGTTCCTGGCTTTTGGTAAAAGGAAAGATAGGAGAGTCAGTTAATAATGATTTTATCCAACATATTCCCCTCTCAGATTCACATACATATTGCAGTGGTCCTTCCGTTTTTCTAAGCCCTGTAAAAGAACTTGGATGGTTAGGCTTCCAATCAGGCCTTTCATGATACTCTTAAAGCCAGTAACTTTTCCTTATGTATGTATACACATGTGTATATGATAGGTTTCTTTCAGTTTCCCTCTACCAAATCCAATCACAAAGTTTTGGTTGGCCCAGGGCTGCCATAGAAGTCACTTGCCAGAAGCACCATGCAGTGAAACTGTACCCAGAATCATGTGGTTGGGAAGCAAGTTTGCTTATCACACATCCACACCTCAGCCATGCCTGTACCTTATATATACAATGTACGTATATATATATGTATGTATATATGTATGTAAACATGTGTGAAGGTGCATGGCTTAGTGGTTAGCGATTCAGCTTTTGAGTTCAATTCCAGATGGTGTGTTGTGTCCTTGAGTAAGGCATTTTATTTCATGCTGCTCCAGTGCATTCAGACAGCAAAAATGACTAGCTCTGGATTTCCTATGCTATAGTAGAAGACACTTGCCCAAGGTGCCATGCAGTGCGACTGAACCTGTAACCATGTGGTTGGGAAGCAAGCTTCTTACCGCACAGCCATGCCTGTGCCTATATATATATATATATATATATAATATATATATTATATATATATATATATATATATATATACACACACATATACATGCATACATACATACATACATACATACATACATACATATACATACATACATACATACATACATATATATATATATATCTTTTTTATTTCACCTAGTTTCATGAGAGAGTTTGATGCAGCTGCCCTCATCTGCACCTCCTGCTGCAAAGTTGGTTCATTTGGGACATTTTATTCTACCTGTGGTATTTGAGCACTATTTCTCCCCCTTGTTTTGTACCTATGTGCTCACATGTGTATGTATGTGTGTGTATATACATCTCAAAATGCTGAGCCTTATGAAGGAGATGACAGAGACCTGAGATATGTGGCATATTGCCCACTGCAGAATTGATGGTATCATGTAAAAAACATTGGTGTAGTTGCTGGTGTTACATAAAAGCACTGGTGATGGTGCCATGCAAAAAAGCACCCAGTACACTCTGTAAAGTGATTGGCATTAGGAAGGGCATCCAGCTGTAGAAACCAAACCAAAACAGACCATGGAACCTTGTGTGGCCCTTGGCCTTGCCAGTCCCTGTCAAGCCATCTAACCCATGCCAACACTGAAAACAGACGTCTCTTAACATGATAGCAAAGTAAGTAGGTAAATAAAAGGAGACTATGATTCAACAGATATATGGGAAAAGTTTTATTTGCTTAATTCTTGACCACTATATATCATTCTGGGAATGGTGTAAAAAGGTAGGATATGTGGTGATACGAGCCAAATAAATATGAAGCAATATTTGTCCACAATTTTCATCTCATATCTTTTATGTTGTTACTTTTACAAATACAAAATAAAATTTATTTATTCAACCATTATTATTATTATTATTATTATTATTATTATTATTATTATTATTATTACAGTCTTGTTACTACTGCAGAGGAAGAGCACAAAGACAACTATTAGTAATATTTATATCAAACAATATTATGCATACAAATACCATTGCTTATTAAATAACTGTCAAAATCCCATTACCAACCCAAAAACATCATAAAAAAAATTTATTTGGACTATTGCAACACATAGCTAAAACAGATATCACAGCTAACACTATCGATACCATTAGTTATTGTATAAATAAATACCATCAATATTATATAAACAAATACTATCATTTGTTATCATAAATATTGATTTGACAAATAATACCACCAGAAAAAAAATAAGCATCACTATAGTTACAACTGTTAGAAACATAACTACAATAAATAGTATTATTACAAAATGTTTATATGTATGTTCTAGTTTGTCTACCCCTAATATTGTTTTTATAGAATCTACATCCAAAGTATATATTTTATCGTTTACTTCTTTTAATCTTTGGGATGTGGCCATACTGGGGCATCTCCTTGAAGGGTTTTATCCAAAGGAATCATGCACAGTACTTCTTTTTTTTTTTTTTTTGAAGTCTGGCACTTATTCTATCAATATCTTTTGCTGAACCATTAAGTTATGGAGATGTAAACAAACCAGCACCAGTGGTGGACAAATACAGATAAAGATACATATGCACATATACTACACACACACATATACTACACACACACGCACACACACACGTATGTATATATATATATATATATATATATATATATATGATGAACTTCTTTCAGTTTCATCTTCCAAATCCACTTAACAAGGATTTCGTTGGCCCAGGGCTCTATCAGAAGGTACATGCCCAAAGTGAACCTGGAACTATGTGGTTGGGACGCAAGCTTCTTACCTCACACCCATACCTGTGCTGAAAAATATTTATTAGCGCCACTTCCCTAGATGGTTCTGAAATAAAATTCATTCGATATTACCAGGATTCAAACTTGGAATTTCTGATCTGGAGTCAGACATGTTATCCATTGTGCCACAAGTCAGAGCTGTCTCTAGGGGGTTTTAAACCAAAATTTCTGAATTACTTTTGCAATAAATTCTTCTAATCTAGAGAGACTGATACGCCGATAATAAAAAAAAAAAACATTTCTTATTTAAGCCATTAATGAGCTCTCTAAACAGTTTGCATATGATTTTTCCAATTATATTGCATAGGAATATCCAAGAGTATTGTAATTTGGTTATTTTTAGAGATAATTTTGGGAAATCTAGTCATACCAGTAAATACTGTGTGGCTTCAACAAGAGTTGTATAATATAAGAGATGGTGTCTTAGTGTTAACTATGTAATTTTTATATCTACTGTGCACACTTATTTAGTAACATTTTCTCTGGAATTACTTTTTATTGTTATTGTAGATAAGAGCCAAAAAATAGTAATTAAATTCTCAGAAAATAGTGTAGAGCTCAGTTTCAGCTTTTAGTTTTATGCTATCAATGTTGTTGGCAATTTTTATCTTATACATGTTTCAGTCATTGGACTGCTGCCATGCTGGGGTTACTACCTTGAAGAGTTTTTTGTCAATCAAAACGAACCCAGTACTTATGTTTTATATAAATCTGGTATTTATTTTATCAGTCTCTTTTGCTGAACCACCAAGTTAACAGAGACATAAAACAAACCAGCGCCTATTGTCAAGTGATGTGAGGGGAGATAGACAAACACAGGCTCAAAGATACACACATACACATAGCACACACGCAGGTACACACACTCACACACACACACACATACACATATATATATATACATACACACACACTACATACATATACATACACACATAATACATCGTATATCTTTTGACTTTTACCTGTTTTGGTTGTTAGACTGTAGCCATGCTAGAGCAGCATCTTGTAGCATTTTTTAGTCGAATGAATCAACCCCAATTGTTATGGTTACTATGACTTAATGCCCTTTCTAACACCAACCACTTTACAGACTGTACAAGGTGCATTTTTTTTTATAACATCAGCACTAGAGTGGTTGTTGTGCCCTCAGCAATGCTAAAGAGGCTCCGCTTGATTTACCAATGCCTACAGAGTGTACTAGGTACAGTTTTTCATGGGACTAGCACTAAAGAAGTTGTCATGCCTCCAGCAAGGCTAAAAAGTCAATAACATACATTCGTACATATGTACATGCATACATAGCATCAAGAAGTTTCAAGAATTTTCATTAGAATGGACTAATATAAAGGGAGCAGCCAGGGAAAGAGGAACCTGTTGGTCAAACTGTCCCACACTTAGAATGTGATGATTGCAAACCAGTTTGCCTCCATGAGTTGGCCACACAAGCCATCAACACAAACATGGTGGAGGTGCATGACTTAGTGGTTAGAGTGTTAGACTCAGGATTCTAAGATTGTGATTCCAGTTCCTGAACTGGGTGACAAGTTGTACTCTTGAGCAAAGCACTTCATTTCATGTTACTTCAGCCCCTTCAGCTAGAAAAAATGAATAATCCGGTGATGGACTGGCATTCTGTCCAAGGGGGAATATATGCATCATGGAAATCAGGAAACTGGCCCTCTGAGTCTATAAAACTCAGGAGGGATCTTTATTCTTTTTATCTACACAAACAGGGCTGAAAGTCCTCAGTTTAAATCTAACCAATTTCTAGCTGTTAATCCATTATAGAATACATGTGGTAGGAAGGCGGTGAGCTGGCAGAAACATTAGTATGCCGAGTGAAATGCTTAGAGGTATTTTGTCTGTCTACGTTCTGAGTTCAAATTCCACCGAGGTTGACTTTGCCTTTCATCCTTCTGGGGTTGATAAATTATGTACCAGTTGCTTACTGAAGTCAATCTAATTGACTGGCCTCCTCCCCAAAAATTTTGGGCATTGTGCCTAGAGTAGAAAAGAATATATGTGGTAGGGATATTTTCAAACTAATCAGGACTCACATGACTTGTGAATATACACAGAGTTTCTGTACAGAAGGAGCGCTTGATTGCAACACATGAATATGTATGCTGTGTCTGCAATAAAAAATGTGAGTCATTTGCTGGCTTTAAAACCAATGTAAATCCCATGATGAATGGAAAAAAAAGAAGAAAGAAATCCAGAAATGAGATAACTTGTCAGTGATCGTCATGTCTGCCTGATGAGTTGACAGCCATCAAGTATGTATACATGCACATATGTACATATGTATGCAGGTATATTTGTATTATAGTTTGGAGATTTGTAGACCTAAAAGCAAGTTACATAAAGGGTATAATGTCCTTAATTTATTTATTTTTTTCTCTTCCAAAATTCTTCTGCATGAATGGGTATTGAACCTTTCATTTGTGTAAAAAAAATTGATAAACAATAGAATTCTGTCAACTTCTGACATTGACAAAAACTAGATATTTGAAAATATGTCAACAGAAAAAATATGTATCTGTTAATAAAATGACAAATAGCTTCTCTGTAATCTTTATTGACCTTTTCCAGTTTTGGAGAATAAAAAAAATATTTGTTTTTTCTCCCCTAACAAAAATAATAACATATATTAAGTGTGTTCTGTTGTGTTGTCAGTTTAAAATCTCATTCCTTCAGTAGATTTACTTTGACTGAATGAAATGTTATGAAAGGTTTCTAGTTAAGACAACTCAAGGTTAAGCTTTTAAGTGATAGATGTTACTGTTAGAATTTTCACACACAACCTTAACATCAACATATGGTTTCTAGATATTATTAGTACAGTAGAGAGATATTAGATTTAAGATTGAAATGTGATATGGAGAATGCATTATAAGTAAAATCTTGGTTACAAAGGATTGATCTACTATCATCCACAGTTATTCTAAATGACAAAATGAATACAGTTCACATTTTTTTAGCTTATATTTTCACATACACAACATCTATTTATACAGGTTGGGCCAAAAGTCACACAAAGTTCTATATGCTCAGGAATTGTCAGACATGTTTCAGTTTTTCTAAAATTGTATAAAATAAATAAAATAATTATGAATACACATGTACTTATAAATGATGGACAAAATCAATAATGGCTGTGTGGTTAGGGAGCTTGCTTCCTAGCTACATGGTTTTGGGTTCAGTCCCACCGTGTGGCACTTTGGGCAAGTGTCTTCTGCTATAGCCCCGGGCCGACCAAGGCTTTGTGATTGAATTTGATAGGCGGAAGTTACTGCCGTGTGTGTATATGTGTGTATATGTGTGCTTCTCTGAGAAAGAGAGAGAGGGAATCCTTTCTATTTTATGCACAAGGCCTGAAATTTGGGGGAGGGGGATAGTTGATTACATCAACCCCAGTACTCACTCAACTGGTACTTAATTTATCGACCCTGAAAGGATGAAAGGCAATGTCAACATTGGTGGAATTTGAACTCAGAATGTAAAGACAAAATGCTGCTAAGCAGTTTGCCTGGTGTGCTAAAGATTCTGCCAGCTTGCTATCCTATTAATCATAATAATAATGATAATAAAATATATGTAGAATGCCAATCTTTTGGTGCAAGACTTTTGGCCCACCCTGTAGAATATGAATTCATTGTCATTTTAATATCCACTTTTTCGTACTTGCATGGGTCAGATTGAATTTGTGGAGGCAGCCTTTCTACAATTGGATGCCCTTCCTGTTGCCAACCCTCACCTGTTTCCCAGCAAGGTAATATTTCCCCATGGCCAGATGTGTTTTTCACAGAAAACTAGAAATAAACAACTTCACAAGGGTACACACACACACACACACATGACAAGCTTCTGATAGTTTTTGTCTATCAAATCTACTCACAAGGCTTTGGTTGGCCCAGGACAATAGTAGAGATACTTGCCTAAGGTGTTGTACATTAGAACTGAACCCAACTCTACATTGTTGGAAAGTGAGCTTCTTAACAAAACAGCTATGCTTTCTAAAATAAAATTGGAAATATTTGAAATAAAGACCTATCAGTTTGTTAAATTGTGAAACACAGTTATAAGGATACGAAGTTCAATTTGTTATCGCATGGTCTCAAGTTCTAGTCACTACATTGTGCCTTGGACAAGTGTTTTCTGCTGAACCTTCAGGTCAACCAATATTTTGTAAGTGCAATTGGTAGATGGAAACTGCACGGAAGCCTGTTGTGTGTTTGTGTGTGTGTGTTTGTGTGCATGTGTGTATGTGAGTGCGTGTATGCATACTTATATATGTTTATGTAAATGTTCACTTTCCTTGTTCTTCCTTAAGTAGCATTGAGCAAAAAAATGGCGGCATTTACTCTTTTACTCTTTTACCTGTTTCAGTCACTTGACAGTGGCCATGCTGGAGCACTGCCTTTAGTCGAGCAAATCGGCCCCAGGACTTATTCTTTGTAAGCCTAGTACTTATTCTATCAGTCTCTTTTTGCTGAACTGCTAAGTTACAGGGACATACACACACCAGCATCAGTTGCCAAGTGATGTTGGGGGGGGGGTCAAAAACAGACACACAAACATATACACACACATACATATATACATATATATATATATACATATATATGACGAGCTTCTTTTCAGTTTCTGTCTACCAAATCCACTCACAAGACTTTGGTTGGCCCGAGGTTATAGTAGAAGACACTTGCCCAAAGTGTCACGCAGTGGGTCTGAACCCAGAACCATGTGGTTCATAAGCAAGCTACTTACCACACAGCCACCCCTACGTCTTGACACTTCCTTGTCAATAAATCATTTGTTGGCTCTGTACTTTTGAAGATCAATTGGAATGATAAAGCCATTAAATGAAAAACAGATAAAGGATAGTATCAGAAAGGGCATCTGGCTGTAAAACAATGCCTCAATATGTATTTGTCTAACTCATGCTAGCAAGGAAACAAATTGGACATATCGTCATCATCACATCATCATTTTAGTGTCTACTTTTACATGCTTGCATGGGTTGGACAGAGTTTACTGAAGCAGATTTTTCTTTGACTGGATGCCTTTTCTGTTGTCAACCCTTAACTGTTTCCAAGCAAGATAATATTTCTCTATGGCCAGACCTGTTTTGCAGAATATTGGAAATGAATGACATTGTTTGACAATGATATTCGTTAACAATATCATGCTATTTTAATGCAAGGTGACATAAACATACACACTAACACTCTTATATGCACACACACACATATGATGGGTTTCTTTCAGTTTCTTATTTCTTTACTGCCCACAAGGGACTACACACGGAGAGGACAAGCAAGGACAGACAAACGGATTAAGTCGATTATATCGCCCCCAGGGTGTAACTGGTACTTAATTTACTGACCCTGAAAGGATGAAAAGCAAAGTTGACCGTGGCAGAATTTGAACTCAGAACATAGTGGCAGACGAAATATCTATTTCTTTACTACCCACGAGGGGCTAAACACAGAGGGGACAAATAAGGACAGACAAACGGATTAAGTTGATTATATCGACCGCAGGTCGTAACTGGTACTTAATTTATTGATCCCGAAAGGATGAAAGGCAAAGTCGACCTCGGCGGAATTTGAACTCAGAATGTAGTGGCAGACGAAATACCACTAAGCATTTTTGCCCAGCATGCTAACATTTCTGCCAGCTCACCGCCTTATTTCTTTCAGTTTCTGCCTACCAAATCCACTTACAACACTTCAGTTGGCCCAGAGCTATACTAGAAGATGCTTGCCCCAGGTGCCATGCAGTGGAATTGAACACAAAACCATGTTGCTGGCAAGAAAAATTCTGAACTACACATCCACACCTGCACCTACCTCTACATTTTCTTTCAATGATGATTTATATTGTTGGCTACACATTTACTTACATCTCTGCTTCTGCTAAAAAGATTAAACTTAGATTTGGTAACTAAAAGTTTTCACCAACGTAGATTTTTTTAAAACTACTTTATTGATCTTTTGTTTATATTTAATTCAATATGTTCAAATGGATTTTTAATCTGATTTACATTTAGTAGTTGTGCATCTGTGTTTTTTCCCCCCCTCAACAAGAAGACATTAAAAGCACATTATGTACTGGCCTGGGGAAGGTCTGTAGCCAAGTAAAGATGTTGGACTCTTGATAAGTTTTGGTTTCAATTTCCAGACTGAATGATGCATTGTATTCTCAAGCAAAACACTCCATTCTATGTTTTTTTTTTCCAGTTACCAAAATAATTTAATGTTATCAATTTGACATCTGGTGAGTAACACAAAAAGTGCCTGTACAGGCAATGCCAATTTGGTGGAGGGAGTCAGCCCATGTATGACAGGGTGCTGAAAATTTCTTGGCTTTCAGTAAAAGTAAATACTGGAGGATCAGTTATGATTTTATTCAACATATTCCCCTCCCAGATTCACACACTTATTGTAGTTAGTGGTCCTTTGGTTTTCCTAAGCCCTGTAAAACTCTGAAGGCTGGGCCTCTATCCAGGCCTCCAAGCCAGGAACTTTCCAGTATCCCATTGAACAGTGCAAACATTTGATCACTAGAAGCAAATCAACTGTGCAGGTTTGTCCAATAAAAAATTCTAGAATTGCTTTTCTTGAACCCAAGATGCTCCAACAACAATTATTTGTATTTATGGACACGGTGTGTTTGTTGTGGAAATGTTTATTATGCATGGTGAATCTGAAGGGTTTATATTGGGTTGTCCAGAAAGTTTGCGCCAATTTTTAAAGGAAAGTAAAAGGTCAATAAATACTTGCTATTAAATTTTTAATCAACTAAATATGAACCATTTTGTTACCCAATGCGTCTCCATCTTTCCTGTAACTTGAAAATACCCTCTTCCCAGAATTGAGGTGGTTTCATGGGAAAGAATTCATCAAGGTATCTTTTTATGTCATCCGAGGAATTGAAATTTTTACCATTAAGACTATTCTACAGAGATCTGAATAAATGGAAATCTGAAGGAGCAATATCTGGTGAATATGGAAGGTAAGGTAACACATCCCAGCCAAGCTGCAGCAATTTTTGTCTGGTTCCCAAATCATCAAGTGCTGAAAATGATCTTTCTTATCTTCCATTTTAAAGGGTTACAAAATTAACAAGTTTTAGGAACATAAACCTTCTTCCACAAAAAGATAGCTTAAACTGTGCTCTAAATGGAGGTGTAGTGAAATCCTATTTTATGGACTCAACCATGTCCTAAAATAAGTCGAAAGGTTAGCTACTATAAATCAGCATGAACTTTCTGGACAACCCAATATTTGTTGCATCCTATACGTCAAGAGTATCAAGTACCCCACACAACTTAAACATTAATAGGTAATATAAGGATTCTCTCTTAGACATGCTATTTGGGAGTGACTTAAAATTCAGAAGATTCTGGAGATATGCATGAATTATTACACCAAATGCTGTATTTTCTGGCATGCAAGTCAACATAGTGTATAGTGTAAACAGTCAAACATTGTCATTATCTTTCCAACTCCTGTTGCATTTTACATGAAACTTTTAGTTCTCCAAAGTTCTTTTGTTCTATAAGTTGATCTAATTTTTTTTGGCTGTAAATTTTGGTCTGAAAAATTCAGTTTGTATGTGGGAAAATATGGTAAATTGTCTTGTGCATATTGTCTTGGATAGAATTATATAGTCTTCTATATATAATCTTTAGTGCAGATACATTATAGCCTTGTGTATATAGTCATGTGTGTAGATATACATTCTGTAAATTCTCATCTTGCATTCATTCACCTCTCAGAACAGATATACCACATTTTCCAGTATACACATCGAAATAGTATATAGTGTAAACATGTAATTTAGGCATTCAATCATTGTTATTATTTTTCCAAGTCCTGCTGCATTTCTCATGGAATTTTAGTGTAGAAGTCGAGCTAATTATTTTTTGCTGTAAATTTTGGTTTGTGAAATTTTACTTATATGCCAGAGAATATGGTGTTTTAAACTCTTTAAAAAAAAACTTACAAAAGTCAGCTAACAAATAATAGCAAAGAGAAGCAAAAAATATCTATTTTCAGCAGGGTAGATTTAGGTAGACAATGACAATATATCTTAGTTTTTACTGCAATAAATATTCAACCATAGAGGGTTTTGTAGAAATTAACTATGTGCAGTATTTTATTTCTGTGTCTCTAGGTTGTGAATTCAAATTTCATTAATATTGATTTTGTTTCCATCCACATGTGTTGATAGAATAAGTACCAGTAATATATGGTTAATTCATTTAACTATTCCAATTTTCCTACAGATATTAGTTTTACACTCACTAGAGAAATCAGTCTACATTTTATTAATATTTCTTACCATATGTGGTATGACAGAATAAGGTTTTTTCTTCCCCTTTTAAAAATTATTAGATTAATGATATTGCATGTAGGCACGGGTATGGCTCTGTGGTAAAACGTTTGTTTCTCAACCATGTGGTTCTAGATTCAGTCACACTGCATGACACCTTGGGCAAGTCTACTATAATAACCCTGGGCCAATTAAAGCCTTGTGAATGTATTTAGAAGATGGAAACTGAAAGTAGACCATTGTGTGTGAATATATATATATATATATTATATATATATATATATATATACACACATACACACAGTGTGAGATGGGTAAATTGTTGCCATTTTATATTTTTTATTTTGCATATGTGCATTGTTTGTTTTCGATTTTGTCAACTACACAGTACAGTAGGGTCAGTTGGGCACTGACTGTGAGAAAAACAGCACCATGATGCAATTCACTCTGCCAGAAATTTGAAAATGACATGCTGTATTTCTTGGCATTCACACTGGATGCTCCAAAATGAACATTTCGGAGTGTTTGGTTGTCAATCTGAAGACATGTACCAAGAGTGATAGAAATCAAACATTCAGTCAACATCATGCTGTGTGTTGTGATCACTAGTGGTGGCGACGTTATGCCTCCATTCATCTTCCCACACGGCCTCACACTCAACAAGGAGGCCTTCATCAAGTGCCTGGAGGAGATGGTGCTGCCCTGGGTGAAGAGGGTGGCTATTGGAAGACCCTGTGTCTAACAACAGGCTCTACACCATGTCACACAAGCAGGAGAACCCAGTCATGGGTGTCAGATAATGTCTGCAACCACACCACCCCTAACATCTGGCCACCTAACTCCCCAGACTGCAACCCTCTAGATTATTATGTGTGGGGCATAGTTGAGCGAGGGACCAACAAAACTAGTAACACCAAAGATGAAAGGCAAGGGTTATGGCAGCATTCACCAACTTAAACAGGGGGACTTAACTCTTAAACGTAACAACTTAAACTCTTCCATATTTCAAGACATTTTAATGTAATTTTGGTAAATATATGTTAAAAGGAAATGTCAGTGTTATTTTCATTTTTGCATAATTTAGACAACAGTTTATTCATCACACCTTTTGCACACACACACACACACACACACACACACACACCATACACACACAAACATACACACAAACACTCATACATATATATATAAACACACACACATACACACATATATATGTGTTTGTGTGTATGTGTGTGTGTGTGTGTGTGTGTGAATTGTTTGTATTTGTGTTTGTGTTTGTCCCCCACTGCTCCATGACAACTGATATTGGTTTGTTTACATCCCATAACCTAGTAGTTCAGCAAAAAGAGGATGATAGAATAAGTACTAAGCTTAAAAATAAAAAACAGTTCTGGGGTCAATTTGTTTGACTAAGTCATTCAAGGTGGCCCCAGCATAGCTGTAATCCAATGACTGAGACCAGTGAAAAACTAAAAAGTGAAAGGTAAGCCATTGTCAAGGTCAGGCTTACTGTCATTGTCAAGGTCATCAGTAAAATCTTTTCTGATAGTACTTCCACTTTCACTCTTATTCTCTTGCTTCCTCCCCTTTCCTCATTTGTCACTCCCACTACCATCTCTCTCTTGGTTGCAGCATCTGTTTTTCCTCTCCTCTATATCTCTAGAGCAGCATATATTTCACTGTTGCCATCCTCTCTCTCTCTCTGTCTCTGTCTATCTGTCTGTCTGTCTCTCTCTCTCTGTCTCTTCCATTACATTTCTCAGTCATGTTCTCCAGCTGCTCCCTCCACACCCTCTTCTTTTTTTGTTTCCTATTCTTCTCTTCTAGTTTCCGAATACACACATACACACACACATACACACACACACACACATACATTCACCACCCCATCAAATATATATTACGACTTCATTGTAAAACATAATAAATATGAAAATGAATAAAAAAAAAATATTGACTGCAAAAAAATTTACTACAATTATGAACTTAATCTTTCTCTCCTTTGTGAAAATTCCAATAGGAATATCAAATACAAATCACATAGAAGAAAAAGAAGAAGAAGAAGAAGAAGAAGACGGAGAAAATAGAAATGAAAGCTTGTTTCAATACTTTCCCCTTTACTTAAAAAAAGAATTTAAATAATTTTTTTAAGTAAAAAAAAATAGTTGATATTCTCAAGGATTTTGAAGAAAAAAAAAGAAAGCAAATTACTTTATATTTTTTCTTCTTATTTTATTTAATCTGAGTCTTTTCTTGTGTAATTTTCTTGAACTAGTTATGTCAACTTTCAGCAGGAATAAATTATGAAATAAATAAATAAATAAATAAATAATCATTACCAGAATGATCAACCTCCATCTCAGCACCAAGACAACTATCACCTCACCACCACTTACACCATAACTAAAATCATCACCCAATCAAAAGCACATCCCCCCACTCAACCCCCCCCCCCCCAAAATAACAACTGCTGACATTGACACTAGCTCCAATACAAGCAATACAACCACAAATTCTGTCGCTTGCAGCCTCACCAAAATATTCTGACCAGTGTTAACCATTGTCATCATCACCTGCTTTTAACAATATTTTCCATACTGGCATTTCCATACGGGCATGTGTTTGACAGTTTGTGTTGGGGAACTGTACCAAACTTTCTAGCACCAAGCACTTTACAAAGTGTACTGGGTGCTTCATATGTGGCACCAACACCAATGAAGTCACCAAATAACTTGCAAGATAAAGACTCCTCAACTGAGAGTAGAGAGTAGTATTAAGAGAGATGGCTTAGTGCTGAGTAACAAAAAGTTAAAGCAAGACAGAGGGACAGAAACAATTCTCTTACTGTAAAAGGGATACATAGCTACCTAGTTGGAAAAAAGAGGAGAGAGAGAGAGGAGAGAGAGAGAGAGAGAGAGAGAGAGAGAGAGA
>NC_042998.1:48856136-48923636 GCF_006345805.1 Octopus sinensis | reverse complement strand
ACAATGACAATGGTTATTAGTAAGATAGAATGATAGGAAGTAAATGTAAAAGTAGATGAGCAGAAGATTAAAACAAGTAAAAAAACTTAAGTATTTAGAACAAATAATAAATCAAGAAGGTCGCTGTGTGAAAGTTAGTCAGACTAAATAAAGGTAAAGCTGTATTTATAGGAATGGAAAAGATCTCCACCTCAAAAGATATAACATTGCACCTACAACTGAAAATTGTAAATCGTTATGTTATGCAAATTGTCCTCTATGGAGTAGAAACTTGGACTATGTATGGAGTAATGGAGGAGATAGTTGTCGTTGAGTTGTGAATTTTTTCTAGATTGGAAAGAATAAGCTAAGAAGACAAGGTAACAATTGCTGCAGTACTAGAAAAGCTGGGAGTCCAAATGCACATTTCATCAAGAATCAAGTCTACAAAGCTTCATATTTTGGACATATATTACACCGCAATTCATTGCCCAGGATCATACTAATAGGAAGTGTGGAGAAGAAGAGAGTAAGAAGCTGTCAAAGATCTTTGTCACACTTGAATGCCAAATGTAGAACTATGAAGCTTATATATAATATGTTTTCATGTGGATATTCAAAATTGTATGTTACATTGTTAATCAAAGGTACTGTAGTTTGCTACTTTGTGATTTCATGTTGATGAAGAGGTTTTCCATAAGTGTTCTACATTATAGGTTTTTCCACAAGGAATTTCAACCATGTTTCGTGGTCTGCTACCACAACAGCTCCTTTATAGGATCCAGTTAATTCAAGATATCATCAGGAGGAACCACATCCAGTTTCGGCCCCTACTCCTCTACCATTTTGATGTGGCAGGGCCCCTCTTTTCGGAAGTGTCTTCAGCTCTGGTGTTGGGTGCATGTCTTCTTTCTTCTGTTCCCTAGCCTCTTCGATGTAGCGTCAATGAGTGTCAGTAGGTGACTGACCGTTTTGTCAATTTTTTCCTTTAAATACCTGCTACTAGGCTCCAGCAGGCAGCCCCAGCAAGTTGTCACGTGGCACTGTCTCAACTTTAACTGACTACTGAAGGAGCGTAGTCTCAGCCCACGTATTCTCTAAACGATACCGTCATCTGTCAATCAGCGATGCTAATTCAGTGTCAACTGAATGTATTCATTCTGTTCTGGGTATGACTTTAAACTACATCTGGTAGTGGGGCTCTGATTCTGGAGTTACAAGGTTTTGAAAAGTGTGGGGCAACAATTGTTCTCGGGTCTGCTATGAACCAGAGTAGTAGCACTTGTTAGGGGCCCCAGCTGTGGGTTAATTAACATGTAAATAGTGATCAGCTGTGAAAAGGAATAAACAATCACAGACCAAATCACAGGTGGCACTTTGGCAAGGCCTGGCAGCAAGGAACTACCCGAGCCAAGGTTATATTGAAATCATGAGATGCAGTATGATGGATATGAACTATTTCTGCAAATGTCGAGTGTCACTAAATGCTGAGCAGCTAAACAGACAACAAACTGTCAATGGCCAGGATCAGTCAGTTCAGTTAGTGAACCACTGCTATCATCTGGGCAGATGAGACATTCAGCTATTGAAAGACCAATATAATTTATTGATGTGGGCAAGTTGCCTGACCAGAAGATGACGATGATGATGATGATGATGATACATTCTGTAAGCAGGGTGCAACTGTTTTTTTGTAGTTCTTTAAGTAAAATGATAAGGGTCAGTGGCAGTGGTTAGAGTGTCGGACTCACAAACATGAGGTAGTGAGTTTGATTCCTGGACTGGGCATTGTGTTACTTCTTGAACAAACCACCTTATTTTCATATTACTCCAGTTCACTCAGCTGTAGAAATGAGTTGCAATGTTACTGGTGCCAAGCTGTATTGGACTTTGTCTTTGCCTTAAATAAAATCAGTGGCATGGAGAAGGGAGGCTGGTATGCATGGGTGACTGCTGATCTTCCATAAATAACCTTGCCCAGATTTGTGCTTTTGAGGATAACTTTCTTGGTGCAGTCCCATGGTCATTCATGACCGAAGGGGTTCTTTACCCTTTAAAGTGTGGTTAGTATTTTTATGGATGCAGCATTAGTTGTGTCAATATGAGAAAATTTGTTCTATGTTACTCTATACTCACGGGGTGCCTGTTGGTAACTAATGATTCTTTTACTGGCAAGACTTTCTTGTTTAACTCTTTAGCATTTAAACTGGCCATATCAGACCCAAATATTCTCCCTATTTTAAGGAGGGAAAACCTACCAGATCAGGCCTCTTGCACTCACCCTACAATGTCATTTAAAAAGAAACAGTCACATCACTGAAATCTCAAAGCTACAAGACAATGCATGATTAATTCAAAACAATGTGAACAAATAAGCATTGCAGTCGACAGAGTAAGCTAAATGTTAAAGAGTTAAAGCTTCTTTATTGGCAATAAAATTTTAATGCATGTCTAAGGTATTTGATTATAGATATTTTATATCCGTGGTGATATTTTCTGTCTTTGTGTATATGTAGCATAGGGATTTGTTTGTTTGCTGTTTTGCATATACTCGGTTACTGTATTATATATATATGCATTGGTGCTGGTATTATTGTGTGGTTAAGAATGCTTTTCAACCACATGGTTTCAGGTTCTGTCTCACTCACTGCATGTCATCTTGGGTAAGGGTCTTTTACTATAGCCAAAATCAATCAAAGGCTTGTGAGTAGATTTGGTAGACTGAAACGTATGTGTGTGTGTGTGTGTGGTGTGTGTGTGTGTGTGTTTGAGTGAGTGTCAGCATGTTCATGTCTCTTTGCCATGACATTGTGTGACTGTTGTAAATGAATGTCATTCATTTTCAATATTCTGCAAAGATAAGGCGGCGAGCTGGCAGAAACGTTAGCACGCCGGGCAAAATGCTTAGCAGTTTTTCGTCTGCCGTTATGTTCTGAGTTCAAATTCCACAGAGGTCGACTTTGCCTTTCATCCTTTCGTGGTTGATAAATTAAGTACCAGTTATACACTGGGGTTGATGTAATCAACTTAATCCCTTTATCTGTCCTTGTTTGTCCTCTCTATGTTTAGCTCCTTGTGGGCAATAAAGAAATAAGAAACATTAGCACACTGGGTGAAATGCTTTGCGGTATCTTGTCTGTCTTTACAATCTGAGTTCAAATTCCTTTCATCCTTTCAGGGTCGATAAATTAAGTACCAGTTGCATACTGGGGTTGATCTAATCGACTGGCCCCCTCCCCCAAAATTTCAGGCCTTGTGCCTAGAGTAGAAAAGAATATTCGGCAAAGATATTTCCATACTTCCATGGGGGCATATTACCTTACTCAGAAACTGGGGATGGTTGGCAACAAGAAGTGGATCCTGCCATAAAAAATCTGCCTTGATGAATGCTGCCTGAGCCATGCAAGCATGGAAAAGTGGATATTAAAATACTGATGATAATAATAAAGATGATATTCCTTATTCCTATAATGATATCTAATGATAGGGTGGTGTTATGGTCTGACTTCATGTTATAGCTACATTGTATTACATACAAATGTAATGATGGAATTATTTTCAAGCTTATTTTAAAGTCAATCATTCTATTTTCAGACAAACCTGCCACAATCAATATATCACCAATACTAACATCAATACTATAATGAAGGTGATGATTTAAACCAAACATTATTTTATAGCAGAGTTAAATATGCTCTTTTTGGTGTAGAATTAATATATATTGTGGATGGTACACAACAATAAACCCATCTCCATATTCATGTAACTCTTTCTGCAGTCTTATACAATATTCATAATGATACAGAATCGTTTCTGACATGATGCAACATTTACCATTATGCAAGAGATATATGCATATGTGTATATATATATGTGTGTGTGTATATATACCCACATATATATATATATATATTGGTACAAGTTCAAAGAAACAATAGCCAAATTGGTGGCATATGCATAAAGAAAATAAACAAATTTCAATGTTATATGTTTATCTATTACATACATACATAGAGACACATATATAACATACATACACACATACATACACACATACATACATGCATACATACATACATACATACATACATACATGCATACATACATACATACATATATACATACAAACATATATACATACATACATACATGCATACATACATACATACTAGCAAGTGTATACGCACGCACACAAGCAAGCATGTTCACACATATACACAGAGAAAATAAAATAGGCATCAATCTCATTTTTATGTCTGAGAAGTGCATCCATCCATTAAAACATTATAAAACAGTCAATTTTGGAGACAACAATCTACCGTCAGATTAACAAAGTTGAGCAACATTTACACAGATGACTGAATTCTTGGCAAAAACTTTTATTTCTCTATCATTTAAAGTGTTTGGCATGAAACATGTTTTTAACTCGAACATTTGTCTGCTCTCTTAAACATTTTAGATTATTAGAAAACTTTGAGTCAGAGATATTTTTAGGGACATTACAATGAAGTAACACTTCTCTCTTCTCTTTTGTTAAGTCATACAGAATTATATGAGACTTGTTGTTTTTTTCCTTTTCCTTTAAATAGTCATTTCATTCGATCATATATAGAATTGGTAACAAGCAGTGACATAATACAGTGTCATTGAGGAGATATACTTTTATGAGTAGTATGCTAAAAGACTTTATTCCCTCAGGTAATGTATAGAAACAATGCAGCATCTATTTTAATTTTGTTTTAGTCTTTCATTGTTATTTAAGAAGGCGAACTGAATTGATTTTAGTGTAAGGGATCAGGAAAATGTGTTCAGATGTGAAAAGATTTCTTTTTGATTTAATATGATATGAGTTAAGTCTTAGTGTTTACTAAGAACATATGAGAGAAGGAAAAAAGAATGCGATATTTGGTGTGTATTAGAGAGAGGAAAAGGGAGAGAGAGAGTGAGAGAGAAAGAAGGAGAGAGTGAGATAGAGAGAAGGAGAGAGTGGGATGGAGAGAAAAAGAGATCATAACATGAATGATGAATCAGAAAAGTAAACGGAATAGCTCTGTGTGAGTGAGAGTTAGATGGTACTGTAAGCAAATTTGGTGTGATAAGTGAGAAACAACTATAAGAGTCTGAACCAGTAGATCAGTGATGTCTGGATTATTTATTTTTCATATGAAACACATTTTATGGCAGTTGAATATCTGCTTGTAGTAGACTGAACCACTTTGCAACCTTATGTTGAGTTTAGTTACTGTTATATTACATATCCTGTTAAGAATTGAAGGCAGTGAGTTAGCAGAATTGTTTCTTATTTCTTTATTTCCCACAAGGGGCTAAACATAGAAGGTTCAAACAAGGACAGACAAAGGGATTAAGTCGCTTGCATCGACCCCAGTGCGTAACTGGTACTTAATTTATCGACCCCGAGAGGATGAAAGGCAAAGTTGACGTCGGCGGAATCCGAACTCAGAATGTAACGGCAGATGAAATACCTATTTCTTTACTACCCACAAGGGGCTACACACAGAGGGGACAAACAAAGACAGACAAACAGATTAAGTCGATTTTATCGACCCCAGTGAGGAACTGGTACTTATCTAATCGATCCCGAGAGGATGAAAGGCAAAGTCGACCTTGGCGGAATTTGAATTCAGAACGTAGCGGCAGATGAAATACCACTAAGCATTTTGTCAGGTGTGCTAACATTTCTGTCAGCTCGCCGCCTATTGTTACTGAATTGCAGAATTGTTACTGCAGTGGACAAAATGCTTGGCGGTATTATATGAAGTCTTTGTATTCATAATTATAATTGGTATTTTTTTTTTGTATTTCATAAGACAAATTTTTGTTATTTTTGCTGCAAAAAGCAGTGTGTGGGTAGAATCATTAGCATTTCAGACAAAATGCTTAGAAGCCTGTCTTCTGACTCTTTATCTTATGAGTTCACAATAGGGTGTGGCTTACCCTCTCAGCTTAGAATTATTCTGTCAATATCGGAAGCCATTATAAGGCAACAAATTGGCAGAATTGTTAGTGCATTGGTCAAAGTGGTTAACAGCATTTCTTCCAGCACTTTACCTTCTGAGATCAGCTTTGCTTTTTATCCCTTAGGGGGTTGATAAACTAAATACCAATTGAGCACTGGGGGGAATAACTTACACTCTTCCCTAAAATTGCTGGCCTTGTGCCAGAATTTGAAACCATTACTATTAAAAGGTGGAAGGTGGTGAATTGGCTGAATCATTACCGCGCTGGACAAAATGTTTAGAGGTTTTTCCTCCGTCTTTATGTTCTAAGTTCAAATTCCACAGAAGTCAACTTTCCCTTTCATCTTTTTTGGGTCAATAAAATTAGTACCAGTTGAATACTGGGGTAAATTACATTGACTTAACCTCTTCCCCGAAATTGTTGGCCTTTTGCCAAAATTTGAAATCATTATTTTTAAAAGGTGGCAAACAAGCAGAATCATTAGTACATTGGATAAAATGCTTAGTGGCAGTTCCAGTTCTTTATGTTCTGAGTTCAAATACCACCAAAGTCAACTTTGCTTTTCATTCTTTCGGGGTTGATGAAATAAAGAGCCAGTTAGGTACTGGGGTTGATGTAATTGACTCACCCACTTCCCCTAAAATTACTGGTCTTCTGCCAAAAGTTGAAACAACAATGTTTGCTGCACACCTTACCAACATAGCAGCATCAAGTGTACCATGATGTACCTTCTGGATCTACTGCTATAGATTAACATCATGTTACCCTGAACGAATGAGGTACAGTTCTATATTCAAGAGATGAGGAATTGTGTACATTTGACAGATATTTCTCCTCATCTTGTTTGTTGTTAACACAACATTTCGGCTGATATACCTTCCAGCCTTCTTCAGGTGTCTTGGGGAAATTTCGAACCTGGGTTCTCATTCCTTAGGTATTTTTCAATCATTGTCGTTGTCGTTGCTGTCATTGTCGCTGCTGCTGCCGCCACTGCTGATGCACATTGTTGACAGACACAAAAAGACTGGTTATATTCAAATACAAAGTAATTTGACTAACAGTCCACAAATCTTGATCCACCTCAGGTTTTAGTCTCTGTCTGTCTATGAAAGACACTTAATTCTACTTTCCCTCAATTCATATCTAGCTGATACAAAATAACTGTAAAGAATATTGACTTTATAAAGTTACCTTATTCAAGAGGAACTTCATCTCTTTTCTCATTTACACATTGCATATTTGAATTCTCTTGATGTCCAGTCTTGCAGTTATTGCAAACAATAAATGTATCTTTATGTATAAGTGAGTGGGATAGTTCAAACACGATGCACTTTTGTACATAAGAGCATCATAATGGAAGCAAAATATAAAATATTTCTACAGTTCTAATGACAACAGCAATATCCATTATTACAGAATTCTGTCTGTCTTTTTACTTTGTCCTGACAACAAAGAACCGAATCCAGTTAGAGAGAAGAGACAGTAGCAAATATGTTGGAATCACATAACAATGGTTAAATAAACAGTTAGTAATGGAGAAAGAATAATGATAGGTGGGTAGGTGGTGCTGAGCGTGGGTGAGATTAAAGTTGAATGGTGACAAGACTAGCTGTTTGAAATATGGAATAGTGGTGGTTGTGATGGTGGTGGTGGTGGTTGTGGTAATAGTGGTAGTTGTGGTGATGGCAGTGGTTGTAGTAGTGATGGTGGTGATGAGCAGCATTTAACAGATGGACTTATTCTGTCTATGACAACAGTCCATTGTTTCTTAAAGGAACAGACATTCTAATCGTAATTGAATAATTACATTATTGAATTAATCAGTTTATTCTCTTTTTCTTTCTTTCAAATGACATAGCCATAAGAGAAAAGGCTATGCCCATGACCTTTTACAGGGCCTCCAAGACTCATGGGAGGGAGGAATGGAAAGAGGGAGAGAGGAAATTATCGTCAGACTTGAAACCTGACCTGAAAGCTTACAACAAATTGGACTTTACTAAAGATACCCAAGGGCCAGGTAGTGGTGTTAAACCAAGACATTGGCCTAACCCTTCTGATGTCCTTCCACCTGAAACTGCTTCTGGTTCTATCACACAAGCTTCCTTGTTTTAAAGTGATCTAAATTAAAATTTTCCATGAAACTTTCATGTTGATTTATGTTCCAAACATCAGGTTATTAACTCTGTAAGATGATTTTTGTACTTGGGTAGTAAATGTTATTTCCTACTAGTTTACCCCTATGAAGTATAAAAAAGGCTGATATTTCGTTCAAACTTTGCTTTTAATACATTTATTCAAACCCCAAAGAATCCCTTTCAGCATTTAGCTATGATACTCTCCCACAGCTCCTGCTCATGATCAGAGATGCACATATTGTCAGCCACTAAGGGACATACTCAAATGGTTAAGGTCAAGCAACTGACAAGCAAATCTGTGGTATTGAGCAGAATATTTGCTATAATGATAATTCTGCTTCAACAACTCAGTACTGAATCTGTTTGAAATGTAATGGAAAATAAGTCAGTTTCAAAACATTGATGTCAAGGTCACAAAAGCAAAGTTTGAAGGGAATGGTAGTTATTTCCTATGATTTCAGGATAGAAGCTAATAGGAAATAACACTCACTGATCCAAGATAAAAAAAAAATGTGATATAGGCGCAGGAGTGGCTGTGTGGTAAGTAGCTTGCTTTCCAACCACATGTTTCCAGGTTCAGTCCCACAGCATGGCACCTTGGGCAAGTGTCTTCTACTATAGCCTCAGGCTGACCAAACCCTTGTGAGTGGATTTGGTAGACGGAAACTGAAAGAAGCCTGTCATATATATGTATATATATATGTGTGTGTGTGTATGTGTATGTTTGTATGTCTGTGTTTGTCACCCCAACATCGCATGACAACCGATGCTGGTGTGTTTACGTCCTCGTAACTTAGCGGTTCGGCAAAATAGACTGATAGAATAAGTACTAGGCTTACAAAGAATAAGTCCTTGGGTCGATTTGCTCAACTAAAGGCGGTGCTCCAGCATGGCCACAGTCAAATGACTGAAACAAGTAAAAGAGTAAAGAGTATACAGTATAATGATAAAGTTATTTTATTATATTGTTTATTATTTTCAAAATTAATTAAAACAAAGGTATTGTGTTTCAGTAGAAACATAATAACAAAATGGTTAATTCACCAGCCATCAATTAAGTAATACATTGGTGAAGGCAGCCTTTGTCAGCCATCTTTTGACAACAAAATAATGCACTGGGATGTAAACTGTTGGTAAACTATTAATATCTGGTTTTAACTTCCTGTTGCCTTTATTGATTAGTCCCAGAGAAGCTTGATCAAACAAACTTATGATCAAAGGTGTTACGTTACATCCAACACTTCAGCATTCAGTTCTCTGTTTTATGACACAATACCATCAAGATTTATATTATGCTAGATGTCTTTTATTTGCAAATAAGGTGGATGTGATTTAGGAAAAACATGTAGAAGCTCATTGTTTGGTTTGTGTTTCAATTGTTATATGAACTTGAAGCTGTTTAAGATGGTTGCATGCATGTGCATGTGTGTGGGTGTGCATGTGTACATGTGTGCGTGCATGTGCATGGCAGTGTAAAAGCGTGATCATGCACAGTTGTACATATGCTTCCTAGTTAACAGGTCTAAGTTCAAGGCTATATACACACACACACACATAAAATAATTGTATTAATATCCATTCTTTCAGGCTTGCATGGTTCTGATGGAATTTGTAGAGGTGGGTTTTCTGAGGCTGGATGCCCTAGAAAATCTGACAGGAGAAATAATAGCAACGTTGTTGCCCACAGCTGAAAGATTTCTGAAGAGAAGTGTAAATGTAAGCAAACAGACACACTCACACATACAAGATGTTTATGCACACACATATATACACAATAAACTTCTTTCAGTTTTCATCTACCATATTCACTCTCAAAGCTTTGGTTGGCCTGGGGTTATAGCAGAAGACACTTTCACAAAGTGCCATGCATACGTGTATATGTGTGTGTGTGTGCATGTGTCCATGTATACATAAATATGTTTATATATATATATATATATATATGTATACATATATATGGTTATATATATATATACATGTATATATGTGTGTGTATATATATATATATATATATATATATATATGTATATATATATATATGTGTATGTATATATATATATATGTGTGTGTGTATGTATGTGTATATATATATATATATATATATTATTAATAAAGCTGCAAAGACATCACAAAAACTGTTACTTAGAGCTTCATGTTCCTGACGAATGGGAAAGTGAAACTCCGAGTAACAGTTTTTGTGATGTCTTTGCAGCTTTATTAATAAAGCATACTACTCTACCTTTGGTGTTCGAGTACTATTTTTTCCACCTTGTTTCGCATTTATGTGCTTACTCATATATATCTATATATATCTATATATATATCTATATATATATCTATATATATATATCTATATATATATATCTATATATATATATATATATATATATATATATATATATATATATATATATATATATACTTACGCACACACACACACACACAAGTAAACACATAGGTGCAAAAACAAGTTGCAAGAAATAGTACTTGAATACCAAAATAGAGTAGTATACAGTTTTATTAGAGCTGAAAAAAAATCTTCACAAACTGTTACTTAGAGTTTCATCAGACAGTTGCAACAGCATTAATCATATGACAACTATCTGACAAATGGTCTATTAAAACTCTGAGTGACAGTTTGTGAAGATTTTATTGGCCATATATATATATATATATATATATATATATATATATATATATATATATATATTACATCATCATCATTATTTAACGTCTTTTCTCCATGGGTTGGACAATTTAACAAGATCTGAGATGCAAAGTGATGTCAAGCTCCAATGTCAGCTTTGGTATGGTTTCTACAGTTGGAGGCCCTTCCTAATACCACTAAAGTGTACTAGGTGCTTTTTCCATGTCACCAGCACTAGTGAGGTTTCAAGTAATTTACAAGGCAAGAAAAGAAAGAAATAGTGTGTGTATGCATCTATGTTGTTGTCATTTTTCCTCTCTATAAGTACTCAATTAGCTTTGTACCTTTGAAGACTTATGGAGCAAGCTATCTCTTGCTGGCAAAACAAGTAGGGATTAATGACAGGAAGGACGTTGAGTTTTAAAGGGTTTAGTCAATTATTTTGATCCTGGTATTTACTCCAGCTTGAAATTTTACTTGGACTCCTTTTTGTTGAACTGCTAAGATAAAGAGAATGTGGTATCTCAGCATAATGTCACAGATTTTAAACTGATGTAAATATAAATGCAAATTATTTCTCTCTTTCTCTCTTTCACACACACACACAAAACTGATGTCTCATCATCATCATCATCATCAAAATTAGTATCATCATTGTCATCATCATTTTATGTTCACTTTCCATGGGTTGGACAAGCAATGTCTGAAATCAGTTCATGTTTGGGATTCTTGCCCACCTAGACCTGGCCGAGGGAACTTGCCTCACTCATCCATTTTCATTTGGCATGATTTTTACAGCTGGGTGCCCTTTCTAACACAAACCACTTTAAAGAATGTACTGGGTGCATTTTTTCTATGGCACCAGTACTGGAAAGGTTGTCAGCACCTTGCCAAAATAAGACAAGACTAAATGGTCTTCTGAATAACATGATGCCTCTGCACCAGAAGTGAAGCAAAGTGAAAACAGATTGTAATTATGTTCTTCGGAATATTTGATTATGTATCTTTGTAATTTTATTCTTTGGAGTGTTTAATAATGTATTTTGAACTGGTTTGAACACTAAATTTTAATTCAAAATACATAATCTTGATTGTACTAATGTATTTTGGATATATGATACTTTAGAATATATAACAATGTATTTTAGAATTAATTAGCAGCAATTTAAATGGAAAAGAGTATTTCCTTTTTACTATTAATTTTCCATATCTCCTGATTTCCGTGTTTTTTATAACATTTCCTGCACCAACATACAAATATATATTTGTGTGTGTCTGTCTGTA
The DNA here is from genome assembly GCF_006345805.1 of Octopus sinensis. NCBI lineage: Eukaryota > Metazoa > Mollusca > Cephalopoda > Octopoda > Octopodidae > Octopus > Octopus sinensis. Next base: position 48,911,612 of record NC_042998.1, on the reverse strand, counting down.
TATATATATATATATATATGTATGTATATATACATATAAATATATAATTAACTTTTACGTTCTATTTATTTCAGTCATAAATTTGCGACCATGCTGGGGCACTGCCTTGAAGAATTTTTAGTCGAATTATTTCACCCCAGTGTATATTTCTTCTTTTTAAAGCCTGGTACATATTATATTGTTCCCTTTTGCTGAATCATCCAGTTATGGAGATGTAAACATACCAACACTGGTTTCAATTTGCTTCAGTTATTGGATTTTGGTCATGCTGGGGCACTGACTTGAAGAGTTATAGTCATATTAATCAATTCCAATACTTCTTCTTTAGTTTAAGCTTGGTACATAGTCCATCAGGCTCTTATGCCAAACTTCTAAGCTACAAGGAGATAAACAAACCAACACCAATTCTCAAAGTGCTGATGGGGGACAAACACATGGACACATACGTGCATGCACACACTTGCACGCCTGTGCACACACATACACACACACAATTGGCTCTTTTCAATTACTGTCTACCAAATCCCCTCACAAGGCTTTGGTTGGTCTGGGGTTATAATAGCAGACACTTGCCAAAGGTGCCATGCAATATAATTGAACCCAGAACCATATGGCTCAGAAGCAAACTATCACACCTGTCATCATCATTATCATCATAATCATCATGATATTATGATCATCATCGTCATTATCATTTAACATCTATTTTCGAAGCTGGTATGGGTTGGGTGGTTTGACAGGATATAAGGAGCTGCCAGGTCAAACTCCAAGGTCAGCTTTGACATGGTTTCTACAGCTAGATGCCCTTCCTAAGGCCAACCACTCTACAGAGTGTACTGGGTCCTTTTTTCATGTTGCTATTACTAACATGGTTGCCAAGTAACTCCCATCCCTTCATGAGGCTAACATAACCTCTAACTGAATTCTACACACACACACACACACACATACACACACACATGTCTTCAGACACACATATAGAATGAAAGATAGATAGATAGATGGGTATGTAGATAGATAGATAGGTATGTAGATAGATAGATAGATAGATAGATAGATAGATAGATAGATAAAGAGAAACATATAAGAGTGCAAACAAGAGATATAAAGAGAATATGAGATACTACAAACAGAGTGATTTATACTTTAATATATATTTTATATATGGTTTCTTTAGACTCAACTCATAAAGAAATGATATACGTCATTTGCCATTCATTTGTTTAATGTGTGTTTTTTTCTATGCTGGCGTGACTTGGATAGGTTTGAGACAGGATATTTTATGGCCTGACTCTTTCTCTGTTGCTGAATCTCACCTATTTTCTTTTTTAAGTATGGGATATTATATTCCATACGTCTTTGAAAGCCTAGAACTACTGGTCGTAATGTCAACAAGGAATGTCAACATCAGCATAATAGCACTTACATGGTGACTAACAAATACCAAAATCTACAATCATTTGCATACACACATGCACATACGCGTGTACACATACTACGTGTAAATATGTATTGTATGTAGAAGCTTAATATAATTTCTGTTCACCAAATTCACTTCTAAGTTATTGGTTAACCATTGCTGTACAATGGGAATGTACCTAAAACCATGTGACTAATCATAGCCTTGCTTATACCTATAACATGACACACACACACACACACACATGGTACTCTCTATCTGAAGAATCTCTAATAGGCGATATTTTTCATGTTCTCCTTGATGAAGAATTTTGTAATGCCTGTTAGCAAACAAAATACATGTAATGGTGAATAAAATAATGCCAAAACTTCTTTCCAATCTTCTGTTTTGATATGTAATTCATTGTCAACATCATCATCATCATCATCATCATCATTGTTTAATGTCCACTTTCCATACTGGCTTGGGTTGGACTGTTTGACAGGAGCTGACCAAGCAGGAGCCTGCACTAGACTTTTGTGTCTATTTTGGCAGGGTTTTTTTATGACTAGATGCCATTCCTAACACCAACCACCCAGCAGGGTGGACTTTATAAAAAAATAATATTTCCCAGCTTTTTTCAACTCTTATTCATACCTCACACAATCATAACTACATATAATTTTGGAGTACTGAAATAAACAGATATGCTTCAAGAAGACACAGCTTGGATTATAACCCTATCTACATTAATATTATATATATATATACCAGCTTAGGTAATATGCCTTCAGCAACCTGACACGGGATAAGATGACTTCTCCCCAGTCTCATGGCCTTATGAACTTGTATCAGCTCATGATGGTGGATCATCTTGTAGGGGTGGGTCCTGAGATCCTTCTTCAGCACTCGATACATTGATGTTCAGCTTATTTTTGCTGTCGCAGCCAGTTTTCTCATGGAACAATGAGGATTTAGCTGTATTGTTTTTCTGGTACATTTGATAAGCTGAGAGGTCCACATATTTTTTTTCTTGGCCACGTCCAGGTTGATCAGTGGTGGAACCAATCTCTTAAAATTTCTTGACAATTTTCCAGATTGTTGTTCAGATAATTTTAAGCTTTTTTGCTGTAGCTGTATTACTTTTGCTTCATTTGTGGAGGGATATGATTGTTTTTCGGTCTATAGCCATTATCTAATTTATGAATCTAAATTTATTTAGTCTGAAACAAAAAGAAGATACACTAAGCTTTTATAATGCTGTATAATTTTCAGATCTTATCACATCTATTGATAGTTATTAAAGCCTGAAACTTCGGTTGCCTTAATTTCGGGACACTCTGTATGGGCATGCACAAGCATTCTCACATAAGATAAGATAATTAAGAAAGTAATATATGGTGAATGCAAGGGCGGTGAGCTGGCACAATCATTAGCACGCCGGGTAAAATGCTTAGTGGTATTTCATCTGTCGCTACGTTCTGAGTTCAAATTCCGCCTTTCATCCTTTCGGGGTTGATTAAATAAGTACCAGTTATGCACTGAGGGTCGATGTTAATTGACTTAATCCCTTTGTCCATCCTTGTTTGTCCCCTCTATGTTTAGCCCACCCCACTGTGGGAAATAAAGAAATAAATAATGCAAGGGAGATAACAAAATATGCTACCTCCCATAATCATCATCGTTTAGCATCTGTTCTCAATGCTGGCATAGGTTGGATGGTTTAACATGGAGCTAGTCTGTTGTACCATGGTTTCTACAGTTGGATGCTCTTCCCTATGCCAACCCTTCCCTACTGCAGCTCTCCACCCCCATACACTCTTACAATTCCCCCATCCACTCCTAGTTTCTCTGTCCCCACCTATTTCTACTCACTTTGCATCGTGAGGCATCACTTGGACACCTCATCACCATTATTTCTTTGGAGAAAACCACCATGTCATTTTATTCTCATTCTCTCTCCTATATGTGAATAACCATGTGGCTCCTCTTCAACATGACTGCTCCATGAATATGAATTGTGACAAGAATGGGATGGATTCTGTCAGCTTCCTTGTACTCTTTATTCCCTCATCTCTTGTTCTCTGTGCCCACAGTGGAATAATGATGATGATGATGATGATGATGATAATAATAATAATAATGATAATGAAGTGTTGGTGGTCAGGTCAGTGAAGCACACTGAAGATTTTTGTTTCATCTTGGGATATTTTACTGTTATGATAAACAATGGAAGTGAACACTGCAACAATTTTACAGGTATATGTTTTAAATGGTTATTGTGATTCACCCAAGAATTAATTATAGGTGCAGGCATGACTGTGTGGTAAGAAGCTTGCTTTCCAACCACATAGGGCCAGGTTCAGTCTTACTGTGTGGCACCTTGAGCAAGCGTCTTCTACTATAGCCTTGGGCCAACCAAAGCCTTGTGAGTGGATTTGGTAGAAGAAAACACAAAAAACCTGTTGTATATATATATATATATATATATATATGTGTGTGTGTGTGTGTGTGTACGTACAAAAAGACAGAATCTCAACTTACAGCTGTTTCTGTCAGCATGATTCTCAGGTTTAACTACCACAATAATAATAATAATAATAATAATAATAATAATAATAATAATGTACATTGTTTTGTCTTGGTATGTACATTGTTTTGTCTTGGTATAAAAGATGGGTTACAGCAAATATTCTGCTCAATACCACAGACTTGCTTGTCAGTTGTTTGACCTTAACCAGTTGAGCATGTCCCTTTGTGGCTGACGATATGTGCATCTCTGATCACGAGCAGAAGTAGTGGGGGAGCATCATGGCCATGTGTTGGGGGGGATTCTTTAGGGTTTGAATAATTCACCTCTGGAAACATGGGTGATTCTTTCAACATCCTTAAACAACCCTTATTCAGAGACCTTTTGAGCGGGATGGGCTACTCAACCTGAAGAAAATTCTAACTGAGCCCCACCTGCAAGGTCATGTGCTGTTTATCTTGATATGAGATCACCATGTCGCGCACATATGGTTGTGATGCATGTGCCTGGTGTACCTTTATCAGACGGGTAGTCATGATGGGTATATTGGGCTTCGTATATTTTACCCCAGTGTCACTTTGATGGCATGCACTGCTCTCTCACTCAATAATAATAATAATAATAATAATAATAATAATAGTTATCATTGTGAGTAATTAATTATACCAATTTGAATCATGGAACTTCATTAGAGCAGAAAAGTAAGTAAAATAAGAATAAAAAGAAAAACAAGAAAAAGGAGAAAGTGAGAACGGTGATAATCAATTCATGCTACATGCTGACCCACTGGGAAACATTCCGAATGTTTCCCAGTGGGTCAGCATGTAGCATGAATTGATTATCACCGTTCTCACTTTCTCCTTTTTCTTGTTTTTCTTTTTATTCTTATTTTACTTACTTTTCTGCTCTGCTGAAGTTCCATGATTCAAATTGGTATAATTAATTACTCACAATGATAACTATTATTATTATCATTATTATTATTATTATTATTATTATTATTATTATTATTATTGTGGTAGTTAAACCTGGGAATCATGCTAACAGAAACAGCTGTAAGTTGAGATTGTTATTAATAGGCGCAGGAGTGGCTGTGTGGTAAGTAGCTTGCTAACCAACCACATGGTTCCGGGTTCAGTCCCACTGCGTGGCATCTTGGGCAAGTGTCTTCTGCTATAGCCCCGGGTCGACCAATGCCTTGTGGGTGGATTTGGTAGACAGAAACTGAAAGAAGCCTGTCGTATATATGTATATATATATATTATAAGTGTGTGTGTATATGTTTGTGTGTCTGTGTTTGTCCCCCTAGCATTGCTTGACAACCGATGCTGGTGTGTTTACGTCCCCGTCACTTAGCGGTTCGGCAAAAGAGACCGATAGAATAAGTACTGGGCTTACAAAGAATAAGTCCTGGGGTTGATTTGCTCGACTAAAGGCGGTGCTCCAGCATGGCCGCAGTCAAATGACTGAAACAAGTAAAAGAGTAAAAGAGTAATCAATTGTATCTCCATTTTCTGCTTTCCTAGAATATTGAGATATAGCTTATTTCTGTCATTACCTTCATTTATGAGCATTAATACCAATGCTCATGATTAAATATAGGTAATACACCAGCGGATTCATTGGATACAAGTATTGCTTAGACAATTGTTATAACCTCTAACTTAACTCACCTATATATATATATATATATATATATATATATATATATATATATATATATATAATATATATATAAATATATATCTTTATAATAGAAAAGGTATAGGTAGAAACTCCATAAGATGAACCCAGTGTAAGCTATGGACACATAATTAGGTGCAGCAATACCAGAAGAAGGTTGACAGGGAAAATAAGTTTTGTGTGTGGAAGGTGCACAAGTACAATTAACACTAAAATGTACAGAAAATAGACTTTATCAAATGCCAGGGGAGAAAAACTAGAAGTAGTTGATAGCTTCCATTACCTAGGTGACCAAGTCAATAGTGGGGATAGATGCTCTGAGAGTGTAGCTGCTAGAATAAGAATAGGCTGGGCAAAGTTCAGAAAGTTCTTACCTTTGTTGATAACAAAGGGTCTTTCTTTCAGAGTGAAAGGTAGATTGTATGATGTTTTGTGTATGAACAGCCATGCTACATGCAGTGAAACATGAGCTGTGACTACCAAAGACATGCATAGTCTTGAAAGAAATGAAGTTACTATACTTTGCTGGATGTGTAATGTCAATGTATATGCATGACAGAGTGTAAGCATCTTGAGAGAAAATTTGGATGTAAGTGGCATTGGATATAGTGTGCAAGAGAGATGACTGTGTTGGTATGTTCATGTGATGCATACGGACAAGGATAGCTGTGTGAAGAAGTGCCGAACTCTAATGGTGGAGGGTATTTTTGTGGTAGAGGTAGACCCAAGAAGACATGGGACGAAGTGGTGGAGCATGATGTTTGAATGTTGGGCAGCATGGAGGCAATGACAAATGACTGAGACAGTTGGTGATATGCCATGCTTGAGAAGACCCATAAAGCCAAGTGAAATTATATTTGTGGCTGATGCCAGTGTCACATAATTGGCACATAAAAAGCACCCTCGAATGTTGGGTGATATGGCAGGCTTGAGAAGACCCACCAAGTCAAGTGAAATCGTAGTTATGGCTGATGCCAGCATCGCATAACTTGCAGCCATGCTGGTGGCATGTAAAAAGCACTATTGAAACATTGGGCTGCATGGGGCCAGTGACAAGTGATCAAGATCTTTGGTGATATACCATGTTTGAGAAGACCTGTCAAGCCAAGTGAGATCGTAGTCATGGCTGATGCTAGTGCTACATAACTGGCACCCATGCCAGTGGCATATATATATATCTTATGATTCTGATGAGCTATGGAGGCACAATAGGCCAGTGGTTAGGGCAGCGGACTCATGGCTGGAGGATTGCGGTTTCGATTCTCAGACCAGGCGTTGTGTGTGTTTATTGAGCGAAAACAACTAAAAGCTCCATGAGGCTCCGACAGGGAGGGGGGTGGACCCCTGTTGTACTCTTTTGCCACAACCTTTTCTCACTCTCTCTACCTGTTTCTTGAGTAACGCTGCGATGGACTGGCATTCCGTCCAGCTGGGGGGAACACATACGCCACAGAAACTGGGAAACCGGGCCCATGAGCCTGGCTAGGCTTGAAAAGGATGACGTTTATCCTTTTATCGTGCTGATGAGCCAGAGGAGGACTAATAACCACATCATAGAACTCAATATACTCTAATATTGTGTAGTCATAAGCTCCAGCTTTAAAATAGGGTGAATTCACAAAAATCCATTACTTGAACTCACATATAAAGCACTACTCAAGTAGAGAGAATAATATTGGTTTCAAATTTTGGCACAAGGCCAGCAATTTTGGGGAGGAGTAAGTTGGTTATATCAAGCCCAGTATTCAACTGGTACTTATTTTATGGATCCCAAAAAGATACAAGGCATACTTGGCCTCGACAGGATTTGAACACGGAATGTGAAGACAGACAAAATGCTGTTAAGCATTGTGCCCAACATGCCAACGATTCTGCCAGCTCACCACCTTAATTGAAGAGCATAATATTCTGGAATAAATGATCATTAAAGGCTCTGATGAAGATGTGAGAAGTCACACTGGCACTTACCACTCAGTGTAGTGTTCAGTACAACAGAAACAGCTTCAAGTTAAAGAATCTAATTACATAACACCTGTTATTTTGCTTTAATTATGTATTTAGTTTATTTATTAATTCATTATTATTTATCTGTAAATCACTTATAGGCGAGCATGGAAATGTGGATGTCAAAATGATAACAACAACAGCGATGACGACGATTGTACACACACACACACACACACACACACACACACACACACACAAACACACACACACACAAACACATACTTGCATACACTTACAATTACACACGTGCACATGCACACAAACACACACACATATATGTAGGAGTGGCAGAAACAGTAGACTATAGGAAGATACCATCACACAGTCATCTACTGGGTCAATACATTGACTTATATCTTCTTAAAAATCTGTGAGTATGTTTTAATATAAAAAAATCACAATTATATCCTTGGAGGAGGGGGAAATGTTTATGATCCACAATGGTCCTCCTGGAGCAGATGACAAAAAAAGATGGATGAGATCAATTTTTATCATAATGGGGTTTGAAAAGGTTAGTTTATTGTAGGAGTCTTTGCCTTTAAGAATGAGAGGTTGCATGTCAGTTGCAGGGGGTTTCATGAGAGAAAACACACCGCTGATGCTGATGATGGTGATGATGCTATTGATGGTGATACTGATGCTGATGCTGATAAGAAGTGGCAGGTGTTTACAGCCAGCATGAAATAATGTACAGATAACATCAATAATGATTATAGTTATGAGTACTCATTGACAGTAGAAGAATGATGATGATGACAATGACGATGGTAAGGACAATGATGATGATGATGATGAAGAGTAGGGGGAGGAGGATGAAGGATGATGTCTAGTGTGACAATGTTGCCGATAAAGACAGTGTGACAGGTAGAAATATTGACAACTAACAGTGATGATCGTTATGATGACAAGGTAACAAATATGACGAGGTAATGACTATGATGACAATGTAACGAATATGACAAGGTAATGAGGATGACAAGGTAACGAATATGACACTGATTATGATAATGAATTAAATGATGAATTAATGAAGACGAATTCAAAGTGTTAGCAATTACTAATTTCCAGGTATTAGACATAATCAATTAAACCTGATACCAATGTGATAAGTCAGCTAGCAGCTCTAGATCAGTCAACCAGTGTAGTATGCTGTATGTAAATGCTACAGGTAACAAACAGAACACTATTCCACAGTACATTAATAGTGTTGTTGTGTATAATATTAACAGATAAAGAATTCACCTGGCTGCATGGTGTGGTCTGAATGCAGCTTAGATTTTGCTTCATGCATTCTGCACAGACTGCATGATGTACAGCGTGCTGTAGAAGAGCGTTAAAGGAGCATTGAAAAGGTAGAGGAAATAGTAGTAGAAATAAACCAATGATTGTGGTGTTGGTGGTGGCAGTAGTGGTGATGGAGGTGATTACGATGAGGATGAGATGAGGAACCTAGTCATCCGTTATCCACATCAGTCATCACTGTGGTAATGAAGGATGGAGGTTAGAAGTGGGGGAAAAACAAGCAACAGTAGTAGAATATGTCAGCATTGTTTGTACTATTTAGTAGTAGTAGTAGCAGTAGTTGTAATGGAATTTTATGTAGGTGATAATGGTGATGAAAGGAATAAAGATAGAGATAAAGTGATATTCATAAATGAGTGATGAGCCATATTCATGTTGATTTTTAGGCCCTGGGAAAACTGGATGCATGGATGCATGTGAGTGTTTCTGTGTGTCTTAAAGGCATAGGCAGAGTAGAGAAATGACAGCATCTGCTTATAGGATCACTTAGCATTGCAGATGGTTACAACATACAATGATACATATAGACATTTGTACAAATACAGATATACACATATTTACACTCCATCCCATTCAGACATACATACATAGCATAGAAAGTAGACAGCACTTTCCTACATGCACACACACACACAAACACACACACACACACACACACACACACACACACACACACACACAAACAAAGACACACAAACAAAGACACACACACATGCATGTGAGCACATAGGTTAAAAACAAAGTGGAAAAAATAACACTCAAATACTAAGGGAAGAGTAAAATATAATGTTTTACTAAACCTATAAACTTCACAAATTGTTACTCAGAGTTTCACATAACTTGTGTATAGTGACCAATAAGATATTAAACAATTATATATATATTTTTATAAGAATTTTTTACGTAATAAGATAAAAAAACCAAGTCTGAATACAGCCTTGGTTTTTTATTTTATCTTATTTCGCAAAAAATTCTTATACACACGCTGACATAGAACCAACGTTAAACCCTTTATTCGCAATATTACTGAATCTGGAAATTAACTATGGTCTCTGTCTATAGCACTTATTCAGCATTACCTGACCCCTTAGGGTGTCAATGACACCATTATCTCTTATATATATTTATATTAATATTTAGCAGAAATAGTTTGATAAGTGCCAACACATGAAACTCTCAGCATTTGAATCACTCTGTTGCTTCTGCTAATTATTTATAAAATGTAATACACTCATATTTTGAGATTTACTTTTCCTGTTTGCCCTACCATACCTACACACATACATACATACATACATACATACATACATACATACATACATACATACATACATACATAAATACATACATACATACATACATACATACATACATACACACACACACACATACATACATACATACATACATACATACACACACACATACATACATACATACATACATACATACATACATACATACATACATAAATACATACATACATACATAAATACATACATACACACACACACACATACATACATACATACATACATACATACACACACACATACATACATACATACATACATACATACATACATACATACATACATACATACATTTCGTTTCTGTATTTGGTTTGCAAGATTCTTTATGTGAATTTGTTGAAGCATATTTTACTGTGTCTGGGGAGAGTCATTCTCTTTTAGTGCCTTATTACTTAACACTCTCACCGGTTTGATTTCCACTAATTTACTTTGGAAATCGAACTGGTGAGTGTGTTAAGTAATAAAGCATTAAAGAGAATGAATGACTCTCCCCAGACGCAATAATATATATATATATATACACACACACACACATATATATATATACATACATATATATACACATATATATACATACATACATATATATATACACATATATATACATACATACATATATATACACATATATATACATACATATATGTGTGTGTGTATATATACATACACATATATATATATGTGTGTGTGTGTGTATATATATATATACATATATATATATGTATATATGTGTATGTATATATATACATATATGTCTCTATATATATGTATAAATGTATATATATATGTATATATATATGTATATATATATATATATATGTGTGTATATATATATATATATATATATATATATAGGTGCAGGCGTGGCTGTGTAGTAAAAAGCTTGTTTCCCAACCACATAGCTGTTGGTTCAATCCTGCTGTGTAGCAATTTGGGCAAGTGTCTTCTATAGCCTTGGTCCGACTAAAGCCGTGTGACTGGATTTGGTAGATAAAACTGAAAGAAGCCCATCATATATACATATATATGTGTGTGTGTCTTTGGGTCTCTGTTTATCCCACATCATTGCTTGACAACCAGTGTTGGTGTGTTTACGTCCCTATAACTTAGCAGTTCAGCAAAAGAGACCAATAGAATAAGTAAGTATTAGGCTTAGAAAAACTAAGCCCTGGGGTTGATTTGTTTGACTCAATACCCTTCAAGATGGTGCACCAGTATGGCCACAGTTAAATGACTGAAACAAGTAAATGAGTAAAAGAATATTTATATATGTATATATATACCATCATCATCATCATCATCATCATGATTTAATATCCACTTTTCCAAGTAAGGTAAAATTTTCCTATATGCCAGACTGGAAATGTACTATATAATATTTGTGGAATTTCTTATTTCAACCAGTCTTATAATGTTTTTGATCTTCTTTGTTAAAGTAAGCATATAATTAGATCCATAAAATCTAATTTATTTTAACATAGTCTTCCTTTACAAATCTGCAACTTTATGCCAATGCAAGAAATGATAAAACATAACTTGTTTTATTAATCATAATTGGTAAAAAGCACTATTGATGGTGTCATGTAAAAAGCACTGGTGATGGTACCATGTCAAAAAACCATCCAGTACATTCTGTAAAGTGGTTGGCATTAGAAAAGGCACCCAACTGTAGAAACCAAGATTATGGAACGTGGTGTAGCCCCTGGCCTTGCCAACTCCTGTCAAGCCATCTTGAAAACGAATGTTAAATGATGATAATGGTGCTCTTTTGTGTAAGTAATCTTTATTATTATTTTGGTAAACTGAATTTTTTGGTAAAACTAAGTACCCACTACACTGAACTTTAGGTAAAAATGAGTTCTGAGTAAATTGAATTTTAGATAAAAGTCAGTTTCCAGCAAGCTGAACTTTGAGTAAAAAATCAAAAAGGAGTTACTAGCAAACTGAGTAAAAACCGAATTACCAGCAAATAGTTTTTGTGTAACAAAGTTACTACATAACTGAGTTTTAGGTAAAAATTTTAGGAAAATAAAAATAAGAAATAAGTGGAAATTTTACTGGTGAGTGTGTTACATTATAAGGCACAAAAAGAAAATGACTCTCCCCAGACACAAGAGAATATGCTTCAACACACGAATTCATACAAAGAATCTTGCAAACCAAATCCCAAAATGAAATGGTAAAAATGAGTTTTCTGTAAATTTGGTTTAAATAAAAATTAGTGAACTGTAAGTTGAGCTTTGGTAAAAATGAGTTTCCATTTCTGTCCAGAAGTCAGTTTTGATTCCCAATTGAAACTATTTATGTTGTTAATATTTCTAGGAAAGGCATCAACATTTCTACTTCCTACCTAGACCTTTCTACTGAACTCAGGCTTGATGTTTATGTAACAAACAATTGTCATTACCATTTGTTGTATTTGTTGTAGCAGTATCATTAAGTATGGACAGTAGCAGTAATAGTAATAACAGACACAGTAACAACACACTATCAACAGCTGGTTACTTCCAGAGATATCCTAGCTGAATGCCTATATTGTTATATGGAATGAATAATACTTTACATAAACAATTACATGCTTTATCATTCTTTTTCCTTTGAGATTTTTTTAGGTTTGCACACACACACACACACACACTATCATCATCATCGTCATCGTCATCATCATCATCATTATTATTATTCAATGTCTGCTTTCTATGCATGGGTTGAACAATCTGACCAGGGTTGGCAAGCTGGAGAGCTGCACCAGGTTCCAGTCTGATTTGGCTTGGTTTCTATGGTTGGATGACCTTTGTAATTCTAACACACACACACACATTTGGGACAAAGGAAGTATTTATACCAAGAGGTAATATTTATCTCCACTTAAACATGAATGTCCTGTTAGAACAAACTATACTGCAGTTGATACCACCAGAGAAACTCTCATATTGGATTATATAATAAAGATAATAAAAATAGATGATAAAGGAATAAGTGATTATCTTTTGAATTTCATTAGTTTACAGCTGTAAGCTAATGAAGTTCATATGATAATCGTTTATTCCTTTTTCATCTATTTTTATTATTACTGCTTGGTATTTGACTAACACCTTGTTCAGAAGTGTATGTATATTGAGTTCTACAGCAGGTTACTAGTCTCACAATGCCTAAGTGAATATATATATATATATATATAAATTAGAGAAGAACCACCATGTAGCAATTCAACAATGATATAATTAAATCATACCATATGGAAGAAAATTTAATATACGATAAAACATTTGCCTAGAACTAAATAAAGTACAAAATAGTATATAATTATATTACTAATTATATGCTATTTATTTATTTATTATTTTGTACTTTATTTAGTTCTAGGTAAATGTTTTAGTATATCTTTAATTTTTTTCTAAATGGTATGATTTAATTATATCATTGCTGAATTGCTACATGGCGGTTCTTCTCTAATTTATATACATATATTATATATTATATATTGTGAAATTTGATTTAGTATTACTAAATTGAATTTTCCCTGTAAGTTTGGAGTCATATTCTCTATTATTATTATTATTATTATTATTATTATTATTATTATTATTATTATTATATATGTATATATATATACATATGTAATAATAATAATAATAATAATAATAATAATGATTCTGATAGAATCAGGTACTTAAAAGAATATGCACCAGATAGGGTTGGATAAATCTGTGGTCACCACCTGTAGTCGATTAAATATCCAGTAGGATATTCAGGTTGTGCACACAAAGGAAACCACCCCTATGAGTATTAAGCACCTAGGGACTGGTTCAAAGTATATGTTGTATTGATCACACATTGTTTGGTATACTCCAGGGTATCCAATGAGTTGTGAATCCCTATGGTGTATTATAAGCAAATGAATAATAACAGATGATGGATAAAGGTCAGCTAACATTTAACCATCATTTGTTATTCATTTGTTTATATATATATATGTATGAATATTTTTTTCATCTTCCCTGACATTTGTATGTTACTGGCTTTAAGTGACAAAAGCTTGTAGAACACTTTTGCTAGTCTCATTTGCCCTAATAGGTTCCAGTGACAAGCATTGCCAAATGATTGGTACTCTTTTGGATGCAAGTTTCATGTCAGGATATCTTTCTCCAAGAAGAGGTGCCTTCCCCCATGGCTTTGTCAAAAATAATGAGAGCCTCCTTTATCTCTGGGAAATCTATTTAACCCAAAGATGAGCACCTATCAGTAACTACCATTCTGGGCCAGGACAGAGCTGGGAGTAAAGGTAATCAAGGGGTAATTCTATGCTCCCCACAACTCCAAAACTCCCAAACTGAATACTTACCACATGCAGTTTAATGCACCCAGGACATACGCACACACACACACACACACACACACACACACACACATGTATGTATATATGTAAACACACACGCACATATGTGAAATCAAGAGTGACTCTTGATACTTAAACCAATGCATGCTATGTTAAAAATCCATATAATTGAAGTAGCATGCATACAGTATGCAAACCTCTTTCTAACTGTGACTAGAAAAATAAAAGATTTATATTAAATTTTGATTTATAACTTTGTTATTTGCATTTATTTAATTTATTTATACATCTTAGGCATGCATCACATGCCTTGCATTTATGCAGAAGCACCACCAATTACACACATACACACACACACATTCTGAAATGCATATCTATATTAAGATAAATGTGTATCTATATCTATATCTATGCATGTATGTAAATACCTCCTTATCTTTCTCTCCATATATAAATGCTTGTGTGTGTATATATATATTATATGTATATTTAAATATTGTCATCCTGTTATCAATTTATTTAATTATTCTTTTTCTTTTATATCATCTCCTTTAGTACTATTTATGAATGGCTGGCTTTTGGCAATGCTATCTTAACTGAGATCTCAAAAAAAGATATAACATTAAATCAATACAAAAGCAGGAAAGATCCAATATATTTGAAGCGCTCACCCATTTGCATAAAGATTTGTTACTGTTAGATGGTGACGTAAGCTATGGACCAGGCTATTTGCAACCAAATATTACATGAGCTATGTCCTTGGAATATGAACGCTGCATTCGAATTTTGCACATTGAAAAGTACAGGGTCTCATCAAAATGTATTGGGACTGTTGCCATGTTAATGGAGCTGAAGTACGCAGCATGAAGCCACTTGACACAGATTGACTTTGAACTCTGTTGAGCATGCTCACTAAGTTATAACATTCTCATTCACTTCTGTTATTTATAGTGGTGTTTGGAAGTAAAGTGTGTAGAGTGTGGTCTTTTCAAAAAGAAGATTGGGTTTCATCTGTACAGAATCTCCTCGATTGTGTTGAGAAAGTCAAATCTTTTTGAAAATAGTCATGACAGGTGATGGAACAAAATTTCAAGATATTGAGGAAATCCAAGAAAATGCAATGAGGCAGCTGTTTGCTATCCTCAAAAGGGAGTTCCAGGAATGCTTCCTTCAATGGAAACAATGCTGGATAAAATGTGTAGCTTTTTTTTTTTTTTTCAGAAGTGTACTACTTTGAAGAATATTAAATGCTGAACTGATATATATGTTGAAGTTTTCTGTTTATAGCACAATTCCTGATACATTTTTGATCAGACCTTGTATATAAATGTTATAGTTTCCCATTTTGCTTTGCTTAATAATCTTAAAATCCGTGCTTATATAAGAAATATATTAATTGGATTATGATAGTAAACACCAAAGATCAGCTGTAAAGTAAGGGTTTTCTTATGTTGCTAATGACTTTGAAAATGTGTTAAGCATTTATTTATGCTTACTATATAAATCTTAGTCTTTGGACCTCCTTCTCCTGATCATGATCATCATCAAATTCATCATCACTTTCATGTCTGCTTTAACGTGCTCACAAGGGTTGAGTGGAATTCGTTGAGGCAGATTTTCTACAAGGTGGTAGGCCCAATGTTCTGCCCAGAGTAAGAGCCAATACTCCTTCAGGATGGCAGACAGATACTACAGGCTTTGTAGAGCACCATTTATGCTAAATAATCCACCAGATGACTTGACTTCAAAAGTGTTGCTGTCATTACAAGTGGCCTAGGCATCTGATGGTAAAGTTTTTTATGTGGGGTGCCTACAACATATACATGTTGATGGGCTTCTTCAAACTGCATCACCCCACTGGAAAGAGAGTGTACACATTTCACTTCTTTCTAGATAAACTCTGCCATGAACTTGTTGGTAGTGTTAGAAACAAGAACACTGACTTTGGCAGATGATGCTCAGCTGAGCAGGATGATGAAAAGAGGCTGTTATGTGATGCACACCATGATGTGGAAAAAGCAGAAACAGCATCCAGCTTTGTTGCAGGGTATGCAGGGAAAAATACCTGAGGGCAAAACAGATGAACCTCCAGATTGAGAACAAAGACTTACCCAAATGCTGTGAGACTGTTACCCAGGGAACTTGGGCTGAGGGTGCTGAAGACAATAGGTATTCAATTCCTGGAGTATGTGATTTGTTGTGTTTATGAGCAAAACACTTCATTTCATATTGCTCTAGTCCATTCAGATGGCAAAAATGAGTAATTCTGTGACAGACCAGCATCTCATCCAGGAGGAATATAAACACAACAGAACTGGGAAACCAGCTTTACTGAGCCTGTGGCTTGGAAACGACCCCTGATCCTTTTTTTTGTTTGTTTTTTTTTATATATCATATCTTACATACATAAAAAAATCCTCAGGTTATCATGCAATGCCATTTCCATTTCTGGCAATGCTTACAAATCATGATATAAAAAACTATCTAAAAGCCATCAGAGACTCAGTGGCACACGAATACATTACAATGGTCCACCTGTTTCAAACCTCTAAAGTAGTTTTCTGTAAACTGAGTAAGCAATCTGGTTTCTATTCATAGAACTCTTTCCTTTAGCTTTCACCAAGGTCATTGTTTATGTATGAACAGCACAATATTTAGTCACTCCTTTACAAAATGTGTAAGAAACATCTAGTTGAAATCTGGAGGAAGATCAATAGATAGTTAGTTCATAATCTGTATGAGACAGACTGAATTTGTGCATGGCAGTGAATTTACTGGTGTTAATAGGTTGTATACAGCTCTTTAAATATTTAATATTATCTGGGTAATTTTGCTCTTTAACTATATATATATGTATGTATGCAGCTGTATATATATGTGTGTGTATGTATACAATATGTGTATATATACAATGTGCGTATATATATATATATATATATATGCATACACATACATACACATACATACGATAGAGATATATACATCTGTATGTTAGATATGGACCTGCAACTGTGCACATATGCACTATATGCATATGCATACTTAGTGCAGTATGTGCTTGCCTGAATGGCTGAATGGTGTGGATGCGTATATTGTTATATTTTATTTTATTTTATTGTATTTGCTTTTTTAAATTTTTTTCTTCACTTATATGAGGTTTATATATACTACAGCTAGGCTATCTGAACTGGAATAGTTACAATGAATGCAACTACTTGCTGTTGGTATAATAGTGCAAGTGAAATGACAATTGGATCCTACTGTTAGCTACAGAAGAGCAACACATACTCACAAACACACACATATATACAGAAATAAGATATACAAACACACACAAACAAACACAGGTGCACATGCACAAACATACATGTGCAAGCACTTATACTTTTTCCTTGTCTTACTCTCTCTCTCTCACTTTTTCTCTTTCTCTTTCTTTCTCCCCAGCATACAAAACAAATGAAACAAAGCTGCTTAAAAGCCTTGTAAATGTTTTATCAAGGAATTCATGCAACTAATAAGAAATATTCTATGAAATACATTAGGTAATAGACATCTAATAACAAAAAAAAAAGCAAATTAGGAGAAAATCTAAAATAGGTAGATAAAAAGAAAAATCCAAATAAAATTCAAAAGAAAACTTAATACAGCAATGAATTAAAAACAATATATAGAACGTAACACATACAAACACACATACACATGCACACACGCTGCATATATAAGAATCGGAGGAGATTAAATACAATGAGTAATTCTATATAGGTACACAATGATAATAATAATAATAATAATAATAATAATAATAATGGTTTTCAATTTTGGTACAAGCTCAGCAATTTTGGGAGATGGGGCAAGTTAATTACATCAACCCCAGTGTTAAACTGCTATTTATTTTATCGACTCCAAAAGAATGAAACGCAAAGTTGACCTTGGCAGAATTTGAACCTTGAGCATAAAGATGGATGAAATGCTGTTAAGCTTTTTTGAATGGTATGCTAACGGTTCTGCCAGCTCATAATGATTATAATATTAATAATAATAATAATAATAATGATAATAATAATAATAATAATAATAATAATAATAATAATAATAATAATAATATTATTATTATTAATAATAATAATAATAATGATAATGATAATACTTTCTACTATAGGCACAGAGTCTGAAATTTTGGGGGAGAGGACTAGTTGATTACCTTCCCCCAGTGTTCAACTGGTACTTTGGTACTTATTTCATTGACCCTTGAAAGGATAAAAGGCAAATTTAACCATGGTGGAATTAGAACAAAGCATGGAAAGACATGAAATGCCATTAAAGCATTTTGTCCAGTGTGCTAACAATTCTGCCAGCTACCTTATAATAATAATAATAATAATAATATAATATAATAATAATAATAATAATAATAATAATAATAATAATAATAATAATAGGAAATACAATCCCATAAAATTTGAAATAGGAAGAATTTGCTGTATGTGAATAGTAAAGGCCATGTCTATAATAGTTGGTGCATTGGGAACAGTAAGCCAAGATATAGACAAATGGCTGAAGGAGATTGGAATAGAATGCCCTGCAGAGCTCCTACAGAAAGTTTGTCTCTTAGGGACAACAAGGATTATCAGGAGAGTTCTAAGCACTTGAAAGACTTCTGAAAACTTGTGGATATCTAAGGTTACAGGCAGTAACCCACTATCCACATAATTCCTACCAGCAATAAGACTGTACCTGAGCCAAATGAAAATAATAATGATTTTGAAATTTTGGTACAAGGCCAGTAATAATAAGTTGATTACATTCACTCCAGTACTCAACAGGTACTTATTGTATTGACCCTGTAAGGATGAAAAGAAAAGTCAACTTTGGAAGAATTTGAATTCAGAACATAAAGATGGACAAAATACTACTATGGATTTTGTCTGGCATGATAACAAATCTACCACCTCGTTACCTTAATAATAATAATAATAATAATAATAATAATCATCATAATAATGCTTTGTCTAGATTATATCAACAATATATAATGCATCACATGTGCATGACTTATTGTTTGCTCTAGAATCTGATCTATCTACTATTTCTCAAGCTTTTATCTACATTTACTGAAGATATCTTCCATCGCAAATCTAATGCACCTTTCTGTTCGCCACATACAGTACATTCCAAAACCTTTGGAGTTGTCTTCACTGCATGCATGCTAATATAACGAATCATACACTCACTGTTTATGTTGTACCATCATACACCACTGCATAAACATAACTTCATGTAATCAGCTTTGTCTATACAGAGAGAAGCCATTTGTTGCCAAACGTTTTTTTTTTTAAATTTGCTTTTATCTGTTTCTTTAAAAATATTTCACATCAACAATAGCACCATTGATTACAGGTTTTCAATAAACCAATCACTGTTTCAATGCATTTCTGAAGATGAGAGTGACAAGTCATTGTCTGTTCATTGTCTGCATATCTTTTGTAGAATTAATACCATGCAGTGTATTTATATTTGAAAGCACCAATTTTTCGGTTTATTTACTGATGCCTACACATTACTAAAAGATATACTTTATGATTTCACTTAGGCATGGCAATACTAATAACCAGTTTTCAGAATTCAATACAGTTATGCTTCAGAGTAAAGCATCAGGTAAGTACAGAGTGTTATTTTAATTAATGAATGGCTAAAAGAATAGGAGTTATGTAATCACTTTCATTAGCTTACAGCAGTTTCTGCTATATGAAACAGAGCACTCAAAGGTGAGTGCAATGTATGACATGGCTTCATCTCGACTTTGAGCAATTCCATAACTTGATTGGGTTTTTAACCATGAGCAACACTGATGTGGAAATCATGGGCACTTCTTGCAGGTGTTCAGAGATCTTACATATGCTGACATATGTCTTCATTCTGACATGAAATTTTTCAATGAGCATTCTGCCATTCTTGTCTACAGCCTGCTATAGCATGCAACACATAGCAGAACCTTAAAAATGCCCGAAACTTTTGAAAGTGAGGAAAGGCTTTGCACTGGTCCAACCTCATTCTCTAAACAATGTATGCATTTTTCCAAAAAGAACTTGTAGTCTACATCATTGGATACAAATGCAATTTTAGGTGTTAGATCAGAGTTGTTCTTTTCCTAAAGAGATGTCAAAACAAACACTAGGGGTTTCTCACTCCCAGCAGTTGGATGACTATTGCCACAACTGACATGTGGTAGGGTTGCCAGTTTAGTTGCTGATGACCTGACTATGTGACAGGTCATCCCATAAATAATGCAGTTTTTTCAACTGCCTGACCAAAAAGTTGGAGGAGGACGAGATAAACTGCCGGCATCAACTTGCTGTAAAGCAGGTTGTAATTTTACCTTGCAAGTTTTGAAGAGGGCAGTTCGATTTTAACAGTTATTTTTCAAAGCTATAATGGAAGTGACAAAGTTGCATATTCAGCAGTGGAAAATGCAAGGAATATCAATGTAGTCTATGGGGATTGGACAATAAACATAAGCCAGTGTCAATGTTGGTTCCAGAAATTCCAAGCTGGAAACAGCAGCCTAGAAGACAAGCCTTGTCCTGAAAGATCAACGAAGACATCCTGTAAATCCTGGTGAAACAAAGATCCCATTGTAATTGTTGAGGAATTAGCAGAAAAGCTTGGATTTGGTCATTCAGCCATTCATCAACACCTGTGTAACATCGGAAAAGTCAGCAAATTGGGTCATTGAGTTCCTCACAAGCTTTCCATGTCTAATCAGGCACAGAGAGTGAATGTGTGCTCTTCTGTGCTGTCATGTTGCATGACCATTTTTTGGACCGAATAGTGACTGGTGATGGGAAATAGGTTTCCTATAAAAATGTCAATCACTAAAGACAGTGGGTAGGGAAAGGAGAAACATCAGCTCTGCAGGCTAAAGAAGGTCCTCAACCATGTAAGGTGTTGTTATATTTTTGGTGGGATATGAAAGATTTAGTCCACTTTGAACTTTTAAACCCAAACCAAACAATAACAAAGGAGATCTATTGCAAGCAGCTTGAGTGGCTTAAGTCAGCACTAAAAGAAAAATGACCATCTTTGGTTTCAAGACGAAAGGTGTTCTTCCATCAGGATAATGTTCGGTCACATACAGCAAGGATGACATTCCAAAGGCTGGAGCAGTTTGAATGGGAAACGGTGCCCCACCAAACATATTTGCTGGACATTGCCCATCTGATTATCATTTATTCCACAGACTTCAAAATCATTTGGATGGAAAAAATATGAATTCTGTAGACGAGGTCAGAACAGTATTGGAAGAATATTTTTCATTATGGACAAATGAATATTGGAAGAGGGGCTTTGCAAGTCTACCAGATAGATGGAAGAGAATTGTAGAAAATGAAGGAGAGTATATTTTAGATTAAAAACAACCTCATCTTAATTTTGAAAAATAAAAGTATAAATAAACTGCATTATTTATGGGATGACCCAATATGCATATACACAACTTTTTTTCAATATGCTGTAAAACAACATTTAAACAAATTCTTATTTGAGGCACCAAATGAACCCATATTGCTGCAGGAAATATAAAGAAGAGCAGCTCTGTCCAATTCACTACCTTACCGGAAACAGCTCTGGACAGACAGAGCCAAGAACTGAAATGAAAACCAATTGTGAAATAATGTACCAATTGTACTAAAGACAATCCTGAACATGGACACAACTTCTGGCTGAAACCAGTAGAAGTAAAAACAAAAGTAAATGAATTAACTGAGTGTATTGTTCTCTTTATATTGATTATTTTTTATTAATTTCTTTTGCTTTTATTAACCGCTTCTAATTAACTAACAGCATTATTACTTCATTTTATTGTTACAAGTTTTGTGTATATTACAAAAGAAAATTTTCTCTTTGCATTGTATTATGCCAATAACCTTTGTAAGCTTAGCATAGATTTAATAATGACAGAAATATATTCATTCCACATATGCAATTGATGGCAAAGCACTCATGAGTACATACATGTGTATATTTGGCAAGGAAAATTTCTCTTGAAGATATATCTCATTAACATTCAGAACATCTATCAGGAATAATTAAATAAGAAGTCACACTGATTTATTGGAACTAGAGGCAAAACTGCTATAAGAGATAGTAAAAGAAAAATAAAATAAAAAAAGAAAGAAGAAAGAGGAAATGGAAAAGGTGTAAATTGGGTTGTCATAAATTATATTCCCAAAATTTTCTCAATTGTCCTTCTTTGCCTGAATTTGAATTTGGCTAGATGCTAAATATTCCATTCACAGTGAGAATTACAGAATTCTTCAGTTGTTGCTATAGTTATTCCATGTTTTATTTTTGTGTGTGTACAATATATATTAAGGGTCTAAATAAGAAGGTGGTACATTTTATATTTTTCTATGGCTATAACATATGCAAGCTCTCAAATGGTCTCAAATGACTGTAGTGGTATTTATATAGAGATTACTGCAGCATTCATCACATGATATGAAAAAAATATTTTCCAGAGATTTGTTTTTAATTAGTTTTACATCTATTCTTTGAAAGAAGCAGAACTAAAGAATGTTGAGTCATTTTACATTCAAATACCTCAAGTGTTGTTGTTGTTGTTGCTTTTCTTAAAAATTTCTGGTCACCTCTGCACAAGCAGACTTATGGCATCAAAATAACTGCTTAAATATTTCAGTATCAACTATGTATTTAGAATCACAACTGGCCTTACTAGTAAAAGGGTTAAGGGCTTCTATCTAATCATTAACACCACACTGTTCCTCTGCTAAAGCACTTCCTTCTCAAGGATACAGTTAATCTTTAATAGGTTATTGTTTAGATCTAGGTCAGTTCTGTTTAAGCAGACCTATCATCAAAAGCATTCTAGTTATAATTATTACAACTTTTTGCATTGCAATTTGTCATTTTTTTTTAAGATGGCAGAGTGTGAATTGAATGAAATTTGACTACTATTTCTTATTAGATGTGTGACTGCATAGAGCAGTCATGAGCAGTCTATAGCTTATGGGACTTACCAAATGGTTTGCCTAACAAAAAAATTACTCTAACTCTTTGGTATTTAAACCAGCAAAATCTGGCCAAAATATTCTGACTGTTTCATGTTTAAACCAGCTGCATCCAGCCTCTCACATCTACTGTACAATATCATTGTACAAATATACAATCACATCAAAGAAATCTCAAAGCTACAAGATAATGCATGATTAATTCAAAACAATGTGAATAAATAGGGATTACATTTGACATAGTAATCTGAATACTAAGGGGTTAAATTGCTTTTACTGGTACAACCTGTTTGATGATAAGTCACGTTTCATGTAGCCTGCTTTTGACAAAAGTTGTCCATACTTGATAAAAAACTTCCTCCACTGGCTTGAGCTGTTAATAAGTATAACAGGGAGGTACATTTCATTACTTGTTAACAATAGGTGCACTTTGTCATTGATTGTTTTGTGACCTTAAGCATTCAACTGAAATTATTCCCAGACCATTTTAATATATTGGAATGAGAAGCAAATTGGCTGGTTTCTTTGTTACTTAAGAATTCATTAATATTTATTAGTTGAACGATCTATAAATATGAATGAGATTAGTAATTATTTTAGAAGAAAAGTTTTAGCAAAATAATATTTGCAGAAAATTTTTTTCCACTTTGAGTACTGCAGAAGATGTAAAAAATGAAATAGCTAAATAAGCACAGAAGTTATTGTAGATCCTCAAGTCAAATCCACAGCTTATATTCCTCTTCCTCGTCCTCGTCCTCCTCCTCGTCCTCATCTTCTTCCTCCTCGTCCTCTTCCTCCTCGGCCTCCTCATTCTCCTCCTTGTCGGCCTCATCCTCTTCCTCCTCGGCCTCCTCATTCTCCTCCTCGTCGTCTTCTTCCTCCACCCCTTGCCACCACTAACGCCGCTGCCTCTGCTACGTCCACTTCCGCTGCTGCCGCAGCCGCCGTCGCAGCTGCCGCTGCAGTCGCTTCCGCCGCCGTTGCTTCCGCTGCAGCCGCCGCTGCCGCCACTACTGCTGATGCCACCGCTGCCACTTCCACTGCCACCGCCGCCACTATCACCACCACCAACATTTAATATGTTTTCATACTGGTATGTCTTGGACAGTTTGACAGGAGCCAGCAAGTCAAGGGACATCACCAAGCACCAATATCTTCTTCGGCATAGTTTCTGCAGCTGGATACCCTTCATAAAACCAGCAACTTTACAGAGTATCTTTACTTTTTCAGGTCACTTCACCCAGCTTTTAAAACTGGAACTAGATTTTCTACAAGTGTTACTTGAAGTAAACTGGGTACCCTTTTCAAAAAGTGATTCTCTCACATTTGTTCAATACCAAGAAACTGTAGCTAAGCACCAGTCTTTATAAGATTTGGACCCTAGGTCACATTTGCATTTTTTTACAATATTTGACCTTCTGATTAAATGATTATTGGTTTTTGATTCAATCCTGTTATCAGTTTTGCATTGTGCTCCAAGAGAAAAATTCTTGGTAAAGATGTAAAATATCTAGCTGTATAAAAATGCTCATTTTTCTGGAGGCATTGTTCCTTGTGATAATTAACAGATGTGAAGGTACATGGCTTAGTGGTTAGGGTATTTGATGCATGATCATAAGGTCATGAGCTCAATTCCCAGTGATGCATTGTGTCCTTGAGCAAGACACTTTATTTCATGTTGCTCTAGTCCACTCAGCTGGCAAAAGTGAGTAGAACCTATATATTAAAGGGCCAGCCTTATGACATTTTGTGTCACGCTGAATCTCCCTGAGAACTACATGAAGGGAATGTGTGTCTGTGGAGTGATCAGTTGCTTGCACATTAATTTGAAGAGCAGGTTGTTCCATTGATTCGATTAGCTGGAACCATCATCATCATAACTGACAGAGAGAGTGCCTGTCAGTCAATTTAACAGGTACATGACCTGATGAGGGGTTTCCTTAATCTGTACTGCTAACCTTTAATTCTTCCAAGGATCCACCAAGAAAAGAAGGACTACCACCATCACTACCACCACCAGCACCACCAGCACCACCACCACCACCACTGCCACCACCAGCACCAGCACCACCACCATCATTACCACTGCCTACCACCACCATCACATTATTATTTGAATTCAAGTCATGCTTAAAAATTAGTGCTCCAGCCATTCTTCTCAGAACTTCAGCTTTGAAATCTATCAATCAATCAATTAACCAATCAATAGTCACTTTGAAAATATTAATGTGGTTCATTGTAAACAACTTGTTGCAACATTCTTTTCAATTTCTGCCCACCATTTCTAGCTATTATTTCATTTATTTCATTGATGTGGAGCCAACCAACATCACTCTATATTACCAGTCTCCACTGAATTCTCAGGACATCGACATGAGAATCTGGACTGACGACCTAATGATTATTAATTGACCGTTGTAGCTGAAAATTAACACTTGGCTTCAATGTTGATTTGTTTAATAATCAATGACAAGCATTGATTGTGTTAACCTGCATGCAATACACATTTTAACAATAGCATTTTAACGTATACAAGGACAATAACTTCGGCAACAATTACTACAGCAATTATTAACTCCTGGTATTTTAGTTTTAGACACACAAATTTTGAGTCAGTGAATCATAAGAACTAGTTTTTCTTCCTGTAGAGACAATGTTATCAAATACATTTCGTGCTTTATCTAGCTCACTGAATATAATAATGTTGTTTTAAAGCTGAAGCTAAAACCATTTCTTTCTATGCATGTGTGTGTTTGTGAGTGTGTGTGTGTGCATGTGTGTGAGTGTGTGTGCGTGCATGTGTAAGTAGGTAGGAATTCATTTATGTTTGCTTCGTACACTTCCAGAACATTTTGGTGGACTGTCATCTTCAGTAATATTGTAAATAAAGGAATATGTGACAGTAGCATGTCTTCCTTGCTCTTTTGCTGCATCTCATTTTCCTGACCTTCATCATCATCATCATCATCATCATCACCATCATTATTGTCATCATTGATGTTGTTACAACTGCTGCTACTGCCCCTACTGCCACCACCACAGCTGTTAAAGCAACTGTCAACACCACCACCACCACCACCACCACCACCACCGTCACCACCACCACTACCGTCACCACCGTCACCACCACCATCACCACCACCACCGCCGCCGCCGCCACCGCCACCGCCACCGCCACCACCACCACCACCACCACCACCACCGCCACCGCCACCACCACCACCACCACCACCACCACCGTCACCACCGCCGCCACCACCACCGCCACCACCGCCGTCACCACCGCCACCACCACCACCACCGCCACCACCGCCACCACCACCACCACCACCACCACCGCCACCACCACCACCACCACCACCACGCCACCACCACCACCACCACCACCACCATCTTCATCATTGTCATCAAAGTCATTGTTGCTGCCGTTGGCAGTGGCATTGTCATCATTATCATCATTTTACGCATGTTTATCCATGTTAGAATAAGTAAAGCAGGTTTTTACTGACATCCTCAATTCTTTCTCGTGAAATCAGCCTTCACCACTTCTTCCCACGTCTTCTTCAGATTTCTGCTTCAGAAATTCAGAACTTTCTTATCTAGTTGACATTGTGTATACACATCACATGTCTAGACCAGTGCCATTGTCTTCTCTTGCACACTGTATCTGATGTCACTTATACTTACTTTCTCATTCAGCTTAGTTTTGCTGCGTTGTTCATGCACACAAATATTACGTATCAAGAAGACCATGCACGCAACATTTTAAAATAATTGCTTCAGATTTGGGCACAGGTGGTACAGTTTCAGTTAAAAGGAATTGGTTGTCGAAATCAACATCAGTACTTTATGTTATTGATCTCAAACGGATGTGTATGGTCATGTATGTATGTATGTATGTCAGGTCACTTTCGAGTGCTACTGAAAACATGTAAGCCAGTACAACCT
This sequence comes from Octopus sinensis, assembly GCF_006345805.1. Taxonomy (NCBI): domain Eukaryota; kingdom Metazoa; phylum Mollusca; class Cephalopoda; order Octopoda; family Octopodidae; genus Octopus; species Octopus sinensis. Next base: position 48,884,065 of record NC_042998.1, on the reverse strand, counting down.
GTTGCATGGTCAGGTCGTCGGCGACTAAACCAGCAACCCCACCAAGCTTGCTTAGTGAGGAAGGTGTTTATTGGACACCCTGCGGGATGAAAAACAAAACCCGTCAAAGGGCGGAGGAACTCTTGAGAGTCAACGGCCATCCAATAAATGTCTTAAGGCTGTATCATGCGCGGGGACATAGAAATAATTGGACTGAATACCCGATCACGTGGTTAAACCATTGGGAGTGAAGGACTCCTAGCCTTTGTTAGGGCATCCTTCTAGGAGAAGGTAACTTGGGTAACTGGGATAACTCCAACATAAAACCTGCGGCTCAGTGGTTACCGATGATGTTGACTTGTTCTTCTTTTTGGATTATGGCTGCTGTTGCTTAGTGAGTGCGATTGACTCAGTGCACAGCCTTTCCTCACTTTAAAAAAAATCTTCTTGCACAGGCATTGCACAATAAAAACATTGATTAAGCTTCGTGCAATGGCCATACTCGATAACGAGGGGGCAGCCACCATGTATGTATATGTGTGAATGTATGTATGTGTGTGTGTGTGTATGTATGTACGCGTATATGTACGTAAGTACGTATGTATGGACGTATGTATGTATATATGCATGCATGCATGCATTTATGTATGCATGCATGCATGTATATGCACACACATACACACGGGCAAGAAATGCACACACAGACATATGTAGGAACTGGGAATGATTCAGAATATCAGTCTCATTAGTGCCTCATATTATCAGAGTCACTATAATCTTCAGTTGCCACACATATATATCATATGCACACACGCATATCTATCTATCTATCTATCTATCTATCTATCTATCTATCTATCTATCTATCTATCTATCTATCTATCTATCTATCTATCTATCTACCATCATCTATCTATCTATCTATCTACATATATTGTCACGCTCCTTCCTTCAAACGGGAAGGAAGAGCTATTTTCATCATCCTTGTGGCTATGGCGGAAAAGAATGTATCTGGTGGACGCGTCTGTCTGAAAGGATTGAGACAAACACTTTCCTCTCTGGTCAATCTCTCATCAACTTCTTCAAGTACCACTTGAAAAGAAAGTGAGAGTAGAGAGGCAAGTTTTGTCTAGCGAATGTTTTAAAAAAAGATGGTTGAATGTAGCAAGAATGGCACGTATTAATGACGAGCCACCTTGAGCATAGTCCTATGAACCCAGAAATCGAAAACAGAGAGTTGCTTATTTGGCAAAAAAAAAAAAAAAAAAAAAAAAAAGAAATATAAAATGTGACTTCATTGACCGAGGTTACCGTGGTCTTTTCCGCAGGCTTTTCTTTCCACGGGTAAACCCACCTGTCATCCCCTTACAATTCATATTGACATTCTGTGATAACGATCCCTATTGATCATTTTTTTTTCCTCTCCCCCCCCCCTTTTTTTTTTTTTTAACCCCCCTTAATTTTGTCCTCTTTCTCTCATTTTACGATCCCTTTTGATCGAACCTCCCCCTTCCTTTTTTTTTTTTTTTTTTTTTTTAATACCTTCAAAAGAAAAGCTCTACCTGTCGAATTTGTTCTATCTGTGTGCAGCCTGTGTGGCTAATAAAGAAACATATCTACATATACATACATATATATATATATATACATACATATATAGTTATCGCCATACTAATATGCGGACAGTTTTTTTTTATTTTCATAAGAATGCCATATTAGTATGGCGATAACTATTAATTTCCAGGAACGCTGCCGTAATCTCTTTTAGAGAGACTTAGTAATTTTAATATTTCTATCATACATATATATATATATACATATATACATACATACATACATGCATACATATATATATATAATATATATAGTTAATCCAAACAGGAAAACACAACAACGCGAGGACGTGGAACAAATATAGTATTATTGGACACTCAGGAAGGAAAGGAAGAAGGAGGGTTTTACGTTTCGAGCGGAGCTCTTCGTCAGAGACGTAGGAAAAGGAAAGATCCAGAGAAGGGAAGACAGAGGAAAAAAAATCGATAATGGTACACATGCTGTTATATATATATATTATATATATCATCATCATCATCACATCGCATCATTTAGCGTCCGCTTTCCATGCTAGCATGGGTTGGACGGTTCAACAGGGGTCGTGAGCCAGAAGGCTGCATCAGGCCCAGTCTGATCTGGCAGTGTTTCTACGGCTGGATGCCCTTCCTAACGCACACCACATCCGTGAGTGTATGGGTGCTTTTTACGTGCCACCGCAAAGTATATATATATATATACTATATATATTATATACAAATACATTTACATACATAGATACATATGTAGAGATAAATAGACAGATAGATAGACTGCTAGAGACATACAGATACACACACACACACTGGTACCATTTGAGGGTTATGTGAGCAGGCTGCACTAAATAACACTATAAGAAGGTGACTCCAAATTGACTGCGGATAAATGTTTTGCTGTCTCTTTACTCAAAATTCCACTGTTTCCAAAAGCTGAATGTTCACAATAACCGCATAAAACTATGTTAACATCAAAGTACATTAAGGTCATGCATATGATGCCAATTATAGTTGTTATTTTGCTACTTGTTTGTGATTGCTATTTCATTAAGTGATATAATGTAATTATTACTAATGAGGCACATTAGTACATTTATAGATTTAGTAGGAATTCTGTTTTGTATGGTTTGGTATATACAACTGCACTAGGTTACACCAATATTTGTGATGGCGCTGTAATATATATATATATTATTATAGAATATTATTTAGTATAGAAATTTTTAGTAAAATGTTAATAATTATATATTTAAATTTATATAATACCTTTCAGTATTAAATGAATTACTTTATGGAGGTCCTATCTCTTAATTCTTTCTCTCTCTCTCTCTCTCTATATATATATATATATAGGGCAGGTGTGGCTGTGTGGTAAGAAGTCTGTTACCCAACCACATGGTTTCAGGTTCAGTCCCACTGTGTGACACCTTGGGCAAGTGTCTTCTACTACAGCCTTGGACTGTCCAAAGCCTTGTGAGTGGATTAGGTGGATAGAAACTGAAAGAAGCCTGTCATATATATATATGTATATATTTATGTGTGTGTCTGTGCTTGTCCCCTACCATCGCTTGACAACAAATGCTGGTGTGTTTATGTACCCGTAACTTTGTTCAGCAAAAGAGATCCAATAAAATAAGTACCAGGCTTACAAAGAATAAGTCCTGGGGTTGATTTCTTTGACTAAAACCCTTTAAGGCAATGCTCTAGCATGGTCGCAGTCAAATGACTGAAATAAGTAAATTGATAAAAGAATAAAAAAAGACACACACATACACACATATATATATGTATGTATACAAATATATATATATATATATATATATATATATATATAACATATATATATATATATACATACATATATATACACACACACACACACACACATATGTAAACAAATGGACAGACATACAAACATGTCAAATTTCTGTGTATCTTAGTTGAATGAAAATATGATGAACAGTGTTAATCGATTTTCAACTTTTACTGGGGTCTCATCAGAGATGTCTGCACCACTCAACAAACCACAGAGAAATAAGTAGCCCAATCTGTGTCTATACACATCAAGTCTAGTGACTTCAGAGAACTAGAACTAATTAAGTTACAAATATCTGTGGCTGCATGTGTATCATTGGTGATTTTCTTTCTCTGTCTTCCCTTCTTTAGACTTTTTCTATATTTCTGATGAAGAGCTCTGCTCGAAATGTGAAATCCTCTTTCTTGTTTTTCCTTTCCTGAGTGTCCAATAACATAGTACTTGTTTTACATCTTCACATTGTTGTTTTTTCTTGCTTGTTCTTGTTTGGGTTGGCTATACATATGTATATATATATACAAAATGTAATTTAGATTCAGTTGAATTAGGTGCTTAAATTGAGGTACCTTGTTTGGACGAACTAATTTGCACACTCAGACAATATTAGGTAAATATCAAACTCTACATAGAATTTTTCCACCTGATATTCTTGCAGATGGCATGATCCAACTTAGTGAATAAATCCGCTCATTTGTTCAGACATGTACTTTATATAAAGGTACTTTCCAAATACTTCTGAAGTGCAGATTCCAGGGTAGGTGAGTAAAATATAAATGAGTAACAAAGATATATAAGTGTCAATTCCTTACAGCCTATCCCCTTTTTCCTTTCCTTTCAATTATCACCACTCCCCCATCAGGCATTCTTGCTTACCACCCTAAGGCCTACCCTTTGGTGTTGATATAGCTGGATGTAAAGTTACATTTTCTTAGATAGTAGAATGGTCTGTCATGATACTAATTAAGCATTTTTTTTTTGTAATGAGATAAAAAACCAAGACTACATTCTCCTTATTGTCTTTGATATGTAGATAACAGGGGTCACTACTCTCATTTATCCCTCACTCCACCATTTTAGCCTATACTCTTTTACTCTTTTACTTGTTTCAGTCATTTGACTGCGGCTATGCTGGAGTACCGCCTTTAATCGAGTAACTCGACCCCGGGACTTATTCTTTTGTAAGCCTAGTACTTATTCTATCAGTATCTTTTGCCAAACCGCTAAGTAACAGGGACATAAACACACCAGCATCGGTTGTCAAGCAATGCTAGGGGGACAAACACAGACACACAAACACACACATGCATATATATATATATACATATATACGACGGGCTTCTTTCAGTTTCCGTCTACCAAATCCACTCACAAGGCTTTGGTCGGCCCGAGGCTATAGTAGAAGACACTTGCCCAAGGTTCCACGCAGTGGGACTGAACCCGGAACCATGTGGTTGGTAAACAAGCTACTTACCACACAGCCACTCCTGTGCCTATGCTAATTTCTAGTTTGTCTGTCACTGTTTCATTCTGCCAAAAAATTTAGCAGTGGAATCATTGTAAATATTTGCTGTCTATTGATGATGTGAATATGTTTAAATATCTAACTTGTCCTTTATGCTTTCGAAACACCACACACACACACACACACACACACACACACACACACACACACACACACACAACACACACACACACACACGTATCTATATAAATATGCATATGTTTAAATTTATATAAATAAGGATAAGGTCGTTAATCTAAATATCGATCTTATCAAGTGGCCAGCATGGGAATAAAAACCTTCAAAGGTAATAATTATTATTAAAATTATAATTTAGGGTATCTAAGAGATATTGCCATGCTGGAAATAGCAGCCAAGTCTTGACTCTAAAACCACATTAAATGTTCATACAACACCAAGAGAAAAGACAAAAAGACAAAATAAACTAGCAAAAAAATTCATAAATATGTATATATATATACTCACAAACATACACACACTGAAAGATAGACAGACAGAAAGATAAGCATTCAGTTGCATCTCAGAAAATTAGAATGGATATTTGTGTCAGTTAAGATAAAATATCAAAATTTCAATAGTTTTAGGCTCACTAAATCTAAAATGCTTTGCTCCTAGTTGGAAAATTCTGCTCTTAGCCATTCCATGAACTCTCTGCAACTCCAGCTGTTTGAAGCCACCTGCAGTCAGCAATTGTATGGGGTGCCATATCATATGTATGGATGCATATGACATAGCACCCCATACCAATGTAGTTACTCAGAGATGCAGTCAAAGCAAGGCTGTGTACAAAGGGAGCTTGGAGCATATAGAAACTGTCAGCTGTCAAATTATGTGTTAATAAAGGATTTCTATTTCAATAAGATTTGTCACCTGTACGTAGTACTAGAACAGAACCACTGCTTGATATGATGATCATCATATCAACATGCTCCCTTAGGTAATTAATTCAAAAGAGCTGAATCTCATATAGCTAAAAAAAAAAAAATTAGACCAGTCTTTTATGTAATGGTTTAAAGTCTCCCTTGGTTTTACTTAAGAATTGTGTATATCATTGTATAATATATTTTGCATGTTCGTTTGTAGAAGAAACAAAAGAGACCCGTGGTACAGTGGATCAAAGCAAGAAACATTACAAATTCTGTTGGTTGTTGTTCAATCCTTGTTTCAATAGTTCAGTTGGGTCGTCATTGGTTACATGGGCTCTGTTATGTTAATTTTCCTCAAAGCAGCAAGATCTGTATCACTTGCCTTGATGAAAAACTCTCACCCCTCTGACTCATAAATAATCTGTTTCACCAATTTATGGAAAAAAGGAGGCTCCAGAACACGTACAGTATTAGTTGTTTGAAATATAATATGCACAATGTGATTGGACCTTTGATCCAATCCCCACTGCGCAGCACTCAACCAATTATAACGCAGGACTCAAAAAATGTCCAAACACTCATATGATAGGTATGTTAACCAATCACTACAGATTAACATGATGAGCCTATATAACTCAATTGTTTTCAATATGCAATAATAGAAATTGTCTCTTGCTACAAATCTATATCCTGGCAATCAGGCAGAACTAAAAGCCAATATCAATATTGCCAAGGCTATCATTGCTGCTGAGCTGTGTTACAAGTGGTTTTTCTCAACACTCCAGCATGGTCAGGGCAGGCAGTGTACCAAGATTGCTTGAAGTATATAAAACTCTTGTCAGTTGACAGGTTATATGGTAAGGTAGGATTTCTGTTGCAATAAAATTTGTTACTTGTATATAATACCAGAACAAAATCACTACTTAATATGCTGGTCATCACATCAACAAGTTTCCATAAGCAAGTAAGCCAACAGAGCTAAATCCCATAGAGCATCTATAGGGCATAGTTATAAAGAATGTAACCAATCTGTATCTTGGCAAGAAGGCAGAATTGAAAGCTACGTCATATCTGAGCTGTGTCGCAGGTAGTTTTCTCAACACTCCATCATATTCAAGTATTTATTGAAACTAAATTAATTGCAACTAAGTAACAACTGGTATTTCATTCATACCATGTTTCAGTTGCTTACTGATTCACTCTAATTCAACAATAAATTTTGATAGGGTATCACATTCTAAGAGTTTGAAGTATTGGAGTTTTAATGATTCCTCTGAGGAGACCATAAAAGTTAGCTTGTATCAACAAAATTTTGAGAGTAGATTAATTTAATAGATATGTACATATGCACATGCACACACATACACACATACATACACACACAAACACACATGCATATTATACATATATTCATACCTTCCATGCACACACACATACATGCTCATATTATTCATACGTTCATACCTTCCATGCACAACCACACACACACAAACATACATGCATATTATACATGCATTCAAACGTTCCATGCATGCACATATACTCACAAACACACTCATAAACACATGCATACACATACATATCATACATACATTCATGCTTACCAGATTACATATGTGTGTGTGTGTATTTTATATATATATATGAATATATATCGTTTTTTTTTTCCTTTTGAAAAAAGATTTTTTACTTAATTGCTTGGAAGTGCTCAGGTCGAACCCGATATGTTAGACATTATATAATTTGGTATAAGAAGAGACAAAAATTTAGATAATCATTTATATTTATGATTTACACCAACATAATACATAAATACATACATAGACATAACAAAAAATTACAAGACAAAGAACGTATTCATATATTATTTAGAAAGAAATATGTGTTATATGAGGTAAAACTGTACAGGAAAAGGGTAAAGGAATAAATAAAGGTTGATATATCGATTAAAAATCATATTAAATTTAAATTTAAGGTCAAAGGAAGGACGTTGAAATAAGGATTAAAAGTTATAAAATAAATCAGCAGTTGTGGGAAATCCGCATTATGGATTTAAAAGTTTAGAAGAGTTCCCAATAAATGTTTTATAGAGGGTTATAATGTCAATATGAAGCTATTTGACAGTCGTTTCTGGAGTCCATTAGTCAGCAGGTATGAATCCTTTGGATTCACACTGACATGTCCTCTTCATCAGGAATAAGTAAATAGATAATTTATCAAGTTTGAAGACATATATATATTAGAATTTTTTGCATAGTAAGATAAAAAAACCAAGGCTGTGTAGATATTAGAGAATTTATAAATAGAAGGTCTTCTATCTATATATGCTCTAATATCTACACAGCCTTGGTTTTTTATCTTATTATGCAAATGCTGACATAGAACCAATGTTGAACCCTTTATTCACAATATTCCTGAATCTGGAACTTAACTATGGTCTGTCTATAGCACTTATTCAGCATTACCTTACGCCTTTGGGTCTCAATGACACCATTATCTCTTATATATATATATATATATGTACATTGTCTGTTATAAATTATCATGCATACACACACAAATGTATGCAGTTCCACTTGGATCATACCATCACCGTGCTCTCTTCCAAAATGTGAGTAGCTATGTAAACCTTCTGCAGCAAAAAACCTCTTCTCTAGGAGCCCTGTCTCTCATACTTTAACTTTGTGGCTCTGTGCATAAAGCCACCTATTTCTGAGTTCATGGTCTTGCAAGTTAGATGGCAACCTCACTAGTGCTGGTGCCCTGAAGAATGGCTGGCGTTAGGAAGTGCAAGCAGTCACAGGAACCACGTCAAGGTAGACAATGGAGTGTAATGCAGTGTTTGGAGCTATTGGAACCTGTCTTACCACTCGCCACATGCCACTATGGAACATGTACGTTTGAATAATGATGATGATGGAGATGATGATGCAGCTGATGATGAAATTAATGATGGTATGATATGATATATGATATGGTATGATATGATATATGATATACAATCCATCCATACATACATATAGGTGCAGGCATGGCTGAATTTAAACCCTCATGGTTTTTAGATTTGTTTCCTATGCATGAACTCTGAGAATCTCTGCTTTCACTAATTCCAGCATGCCTTCAGAAACTAAAATATTTAGAATCTGTAAATGAAGCAAAGTTATTTCAGAACATTGAATCCTCTTTAGCTTTTAATTTCTTTGATCTTTCATTCAGAAAATTTTCAATGCATGTACATGTCTGTGCAAATATATATATTTGTGTGTGTACATGCATGCGTGTGTGTGTGCACATGTATGTGTGTGCATGCATGTGTGTGCGTGCATGCATGTGTGTGTTTGCTCGCACGTGTGTGTGTGTGTGTGTGAATGTGTGTATGCATGTGTGTGCATACATATGTACATATGCTTATATTTACATGCATACTTATATATACATACATGCATACATACAAAGCGAAGTTTTATGAGCTCATATATATTTATGTGGTGCAGATAGGAAGAGGTATCTGACATTTTCGAGCTGTCCCTCTTACAGAGAGCGAAAAACATTTTAATGGATAAACACAGCCATGCTCTATGTAACGTACATATATATGGAGTATTTCATTATGTGCATAATCATTACTAAGCCATGACTCCTTGCCAGGGGTTAACATAGCTCTTTGAAAATAAAATCATTTGATGCTGTCTATGAGATTAACCTAGAAGATTATGCCACTATAATCTAGGTATTTCTCTTTTCCCACATGATTCAATAACTTTCTTTTAATTATTGACAAATTGAGTCATGAATTTATCAACATCTGTTTCTACATCACCACCAACTCATGCAAAAGCTCTTACAAATTTCTGCATTCACTAGCCAACTCCAATACATGTGTTTACTATTATTATTATTATTATTATTATTATTATTTTTATTAAAAAAATTTTTTTTAACACAAGCATCTTGCTTTGAAAATTTAAATAATGTTCTTGTGAGAAGAAACACATCAAATATCAACTGAAAAATCCTCACAAAAATAAATTGTTCAGTGCAAAAGTAAAATTTAAAAAAAAAATAGATGAAAGATACAACAAAAATGAAACAGCACCCCCCCCCACCCATCAAATAAACCAATTTGGATAGTTGTAAAGTCAATAAATATAATTCTTTGCCTATTTGTCTTGAAAAATATATACATATATAAATATAATATATATATATATTTATATTTATATAGATAAAATATATATAAATATAATATATATATATATACATATATATATAATATATATATATATATATATATATATATTTATATAAATAAAACAAATATATAAATATAATATACATACATACATACATGCATGCATGCATGCATACATACATACATACATACATACATACATACATACATACATACATACATACATACATATATATATATATAAAGCACACACACACATGTATACATGTATGAGTGAAAGTATGCGGGCTAGCGATGGGGATGTTACACATACTTTTGCGATTCTCAGACTGTGGCGATTAGTTTTCTTGAGCAAAACACTTCATTTCATGTTGCTCCAGTCCACTCAGCTGCAAATAGGTAACCCTGTGACAGGCAGGTGTTTCGTCCAGGAGGATTGTTAGCCTGCCCAGCCAGTGGGTTGGCATCATTTAAAAGCTACAACAATGTGAGGAAGTTTGTTATGACCAGCAATGTATAACAACATCTGAGAGTATATATGTATGTGTGTGCATGGGCGTTGACAGACAGACAGACAAACAGATAGATAGATAGATAGATAGATAGATAGATAGATAGATAGATAGATAGATAGATAGATAGATAGATAGATAGATAGATAGATAGATAGATAGATAGATAGATAGATAGATAGACAGACAGACATACGGACAGACAGACGGGCAGTTAGATAGATAGATAGGTAAATATGAAAATGGTAGGGTGTATTAGTATAAATCAAAATAAGACTGCCTCAAGCCTACAGGCTCATGAAATAGGATACTATCTGGGATTCTGAGACATTCAGACAACTGAAATTACATGACTGCTCCCTAAATGAGTTACCTTCACCCCAGCTACCACTGGAATTCATTCTCATCTGAGTGGACAGGAGTGGACAACAAGGACATGATACACAATTCAGTTTGAAAATCAAACCCAAGACTCAATGACTGTGAGTGGAACACTAACTAGGAGGCCATACATGTTGACATTGGGCCAAATAGCTCGTGATATTTTGGTTATGCCCATTTATACATTATTTCAAATTCTGTCCAATCTATATTGTCTTTCATTCCCTCTGAAGTCTATAAAATAACTATAAGTGGAAAAATAAATACTAATAAATAATGAAGATCGATGTGATTGACCTACAAGGTCATATACCAGCGATGCTACAGTCTAATAATTAAAACCACATGATTCCAGGTTTAGTCCCACTGCATGGCACCCTGGGCAAGTGTCTTCTGCTACAGCTCCTGGCTGACCAAAGCCTTGTGAGTGGATCTGGTAGATGTAAACTGAAAGAAGACCATTGTGTATATGTATGTGTGTTTTTGTGTCTGAGAACTGGTATTGGTGTGTTTATGTCCCTGTAACTTAGTGGTTTGGCAAAAAGAGACAAACAGTACAAGTACCAGGCTTTAAAAAAATAAGCACTAGGTTCAATTCATCCTATTAAAAGTTCTTTAAGATTGAGCTCCAGCATGGCCACAGTCTAGAAACTGAAACAAATGAAACATAAAAGGTATATGTACACACACACACACACACACACACACACCACATATATATATATAGATATCAGATACACTGAGAAGAGCAGCTCTGTCTAATTCAGTTCTTCACCAGAAATAGATTGATAAATATATCAATAAAAAAAAAATATCCAATCAATTTTTATTTATCTTAGATAAGCATTTATATCATAATTAATAGCTTGACTTGTCTGTATCTGATGTGCTTCTTTAACTTATCTCTGTACTCATGACAAAAAATGATTGTATATTTGTTATTCATCAAATCCCTTACTATGAAGTTTTTATACACCAAGCACTCCTGGGTGTTTTCCTTACTTTGTTAAGTTCATTTGTTCAGTCATTTCATGTTTGTTTATTTTTTCTCATGTAGACGTGGGTGAGACTAAAACATTATTAGGGTGCATTTTCTGTTACTGACCATTAAATGTTTTTTTTCAAGTAAGGGAGTTTCCATTCTAGCTGTCTTCAAAAGCACAGAGTTTGCGGATGATTCATATGCTGGGAAATGTCAACCATCACCATCTGTAGTTCATCACTTTCTCATGTGAATTGCAGATTGCAAACATCTAAACAGACATACATATGCACACGTGTATATACAGATACATGTGTGTATATATATTTCCTACTCCCTGCAGCAATTTTATTGTACTCAACTCTTGCTGTCAGTTTTTTCAAATGATACAATCTTCGTGACACAAATCCTTATTGGTCTTCCTAAATTTTGTTTTTTCATAAATGTGTGTATGTGTGTGTATGTGTGTGTATGTGTGTGTATGTATGTATATATATATATATATATATATATATATATATATATATATACATACAAGGGGCTGGCATTGGCATGAGGAGTCAGTCAGGCAGCACTGGCTTTGACCCATGCATGAATAGTGCTTATTGCACCAGCACGGGTACCAGCCAGATGGCACTGGCATTCGCCACAACTACAATATATATATATATATATATATATGAATGTATGTATGTATATATAAGAAAAGGGGAGGAGGAAGCATTTTGATTATCTCCATGTAAGTTGTAATGCAAAAAATATATATATAAAATGAAAGAAGAAAAATGCACAACACAGCTAACATAGTTTTGGTATATTTTTTATTACATTTTATAAGTGAAAGGCTATTGTATTTGTTGACTGGTTTTGCTTTCGCTAACCATGACATTGAAATTATCGTAATTTTGTATTTTCTTAAGATTTTAGTTCATGTTGCGTATGGGAGTTTGTGAATGAAATGAATCAATAAGGAGAAAAATCTAAGGGGAGGTAATTATTGATCATTATTATTGGGGACAGGGGAGGTAATTGGTCATTTTGGGGGAAGGAGAAAATAAATATACAAAATTTCAAAAGCTAAAATAGTGAGATGAACTATTCATAGTGATGGGTATATGAACATGAATTAAAATATATACTGGGACTGAAGTTGGTTATGCATTCATATTTAGGAATGTTCTATATTTTTTTATCAATAAATTTTCTGTATTTAAACTTTCTTGTACAGAAATTGTTTCTTTGTTCTGGTAGATGGGGAAAACTGAAGTTTGGCTGGATATTACCTGCACATCTCTCTATATGTTCACTCAAAGAAATCTGTCTGTACCATGGGAAACGGATCTGTTCCTTATGTAGTGTGGTTCTCCATCTAAGTGTCATACTTATCAGTCCTATATAGCTATGTCCACAATCTGAACAAGTTATAACATAAATTGGTTTCTCTGAAGTACAAATAAAGTTGGTTTTAATTGTGAACCTCTCTCCTTGTTTGAATAGGAATTCTGAACCTTCCAGCAGGTTGGGGCCTTTTCCACAGTTTGGGCACCCATTGGTTTCATGGTTGTTGTGTAAAGATTTGCATCTGTCAGAAGTCTTTTCAGTGATTTGTGTTGCTTTTTGCATTTGATGAATTTATATTTTTAGAATGTTGTTCATTTTTGGATTTCTAGTGAGCTTAGGTAGATTTTGTACAATAGTGTTGTATGCCTCATTGTTTCTAGGGTTGTGAGTTGATGCATACGTTAGTATTTTGAGATGTGGTGTGGTGTTACATTTGCTTCCCTTAATGTTTTAATGCCTAATTTAAAGAGTTGTTGTATAAGACACTTGCCTAAGAAGCTGTGCAGTGGGACTGAACCTGAAATCAGTGAGTGAAAAGCAATCTTCTTAGACCCAGAGCCATGACTGTACACGTAATTCTCTTCATTTGTATTAACAGTTAGGTAATGCTTTCCTGATGAAGTAATTGGACTGAAACATGTCTGAAGTTGTTCCCATACAACAAAAGATCAAACTGATTCTCCACTGCATTTCATATTTAATTAATGTTAATCAAATAAAATCTTCATATTGCCTTCATTGTCTTTTTATAACAGAATTACTAATTTAGTTAATGATTATTCTCATCTGAGAAGATATAATTTTAATTGATTTAAATTTCTTAGTTTACAATATCGATTATGGTAGTGGCTATTTTATTATTAATGCAAACATTGATCAATTATAACACCAATCATGTTTTCTCTAGTAGTAAGTTCAAGAGAGCTCAAACAATGTTGCTAGAAATAACAACCAAATCTCCTTTAAACTGTATTCTTTTTTTATTCTTTTACTTGTTTCAGTCATTTGACTGTGGCCATGCTGGAGCACTGCCTTTAGTCGAGCAAATCGACCCCAGGACTTATTCTTTGTAAGCCTAGTACTTATTCTATCGGTCTATTTTGCCGAACCGCTAAGTTACAGGGATGTAAACACACCAGCGTCAGTTGTCAAGCGATGTTGGGGGGACAAACACAGACACACAAACATATATATATATATATATACATATATACGACAGGCTTCTTTCAGTTTCCGTCTACCAAATCCATTCACAAGGCTTTGGTCGGCCTGAAGCTATAGTAGAAGACACTTGCCCAAGGTGCCATGCAGTGGGACTGAACCCAGAACCATGTGGCTGGTAAGCCACACAGCCACTCCTACGCCACTGTAACTGCTATTTTATAAAAAAGAAAGGGCACATTGGATAATTTAGTTCCAGATATACTTCTGAAAAGTCAAAATGGTCACTGTTGATTTGTGGCACAATAACTGAACCAGTGACATTTAAGGGTCATAGACATGAAGAGATGATGTAATGCCAATAAATGTGTGCCAAACTTGGAAAGATTTATCTTTCATTTCACTTGAATGCTAAAGTTTAATTAGGGTGTGTTGTCTAATGATTTGGGTATAACCTGGTTGGGAGATTGTAGTTTTGATTCCTCAACTGAGCAATGCATTATGTTCTTGAGCAAAGCACTTCATCTCACATTATTCTGTCATCATTTTGATTCCTTAAATGTGGAACACTGTGCACCTGTACAAGAATGTCAATTTGATAGAGGGATTGTGCTCATGTAAAACACAAACATTTGATCATTATAAGCAAATCAGCTGTGTAGTTGTTCAGCAAGAAATTGCAAAACCCTCATCTATTGTCTACAACAGAAAAGTAAACAGTGTTGTGTGTGTGTGTGTGTGCATGATGGTGTGTGCTTTGTGGTTAGGGTGTTGCAGTCATGACTGGGAGATCATGGGTTCACCTCCGAGACTGGGTGTTGTGTTATGGTCTTGAGTAAAACCCTTCATCTCATGTTGCTCTGTGATCACATCAACATCTGATGTGTGATACACTGTGCACCTGTACAGATAATGTCAATTCGATGGAGAGATTGAGAAAATGGACAGCACAATCATTTGATTGCTATTAACAAATCAGCTGTGCAGGTTCTGTAAGAAATTACAGAGTTCATATCCGTCTTCTATGGCTGAAGAATCCTGCAAGGCAAAAGTTTACTTTATCGAATCACATCAAAATTGTTTCTTTCAAATCGACTGGAGATGAGAAATTAGTAGCACCATATACTTAGCAGTTCATTATTATTTTGAAGGTGGGGCACTGATTCACATCCTACCTCCAGGCAATGGAAAATCTTTTGATAAAGTCTTACAAAAGCAAAATTCAGATATACATGAGTTGTAATTATCAAAACGTGCTGAATGAATGACTTATAAATATTTCCAACTGACATCACCATCATTATCGTGATATTTTTAACAGCTATTTTCTCATGCTTGTGTGAGTCAGCCAAAATATGTTGAGGCAGATTTTCTATGGCTGGATGCTCTACCTGTTGTCCACACTTGCCAGTTTCTGAAAAAGGTAATATTTCTCTATCCCTTAAGACAATGAATTGCTCAATGTTCAACATGTTTTTGCTGCAGTTTGTAAACTTTGACTTTGTTTAGAACCAGCAGGTAAATATTAAAACCAAAACACAGGCGCACACACACACACACACACACACACACACACACACACACACACACACACACAAAGTCATGTATACATACATACATATATATATAGGAATATAGAAATACATACATGATTGTACACACACACACACACATGCCACACTGCACCACACACACTCAGTATAATTTATATGCATGTATGTATTGTTACACTCGGGGATGGTCATCTTCAGTTGATGCACTATTATATGATCTTCATTTTAGCTTTATTTTTATTATTTTTAGTTTATTTTTCTCTCAAAATTCTTTCATCACACCTAAATAATAAACATTATAGTTCTCATTATATATAGTAATACTTAATCCATATCTTAAAAAAAAACTATATAGTTACTTCTTATATAATTCTAGTGTTCTATTGGTGCAATTCTTAGTTATTAATAAAAGGTCATCCCTATATAAACCACCCTCCAACTTTAATTTTCCTAATTGAAGTTCTGATAATAAGTAAATACCTACTAAAAGAAGAAACTATATCATAATGAAGCTTTGCGGGAGGCGGGATATAATAATAATATTAAATTCTTTAATAATTCTAAATTATAACATAAAAGATTATAATATAAGTGATTCCTATATTTTTTATAATAATAACCCTAACATTAAGAATTATGATAAGTTTTATTTAGGTAATTATGGTATTAATAATATGTATTATGATAATACAAAACATAAATATAATAATAGACTAAAAAATAAGATTAAATTTAATTCATTTAATGATAAAAATAAATTTAATAATATAAAAAATAAATATAATATTAATAATAAGAACAAAATTCGGTCAATAATTCCTTATGGAGCTCAAGTTATTAAAGAGATTTTAAATATAATTGAAGTATTCATTAGAGATAATAAAAAATATAATATTTTTTTCTAGTTATAATTTTGGAGTTGGTTATTCTACTACTAATAATGTCGGTAACAATATTTCTTCTTTTAATAAATTTAAGCTGAATAAATTGTACAAAAGAAATCAAATAATTATTCCAATAATAATAATAATAATAAAGACCAGAATATAATTAATTGTACATGAAGTGATAAAACTAAATGTAAATCTAATAATAAATTTTAATTTCGATGATGTAGTATATAAATGTGTTGTGTCTTTTATTGATGGTAATAATAGAAATGGTTATAATTTAAATGCAATTTAAATAGGGTCGACTTCTAATAAAATTAAATTATGGGTGCCTCAACACACAAATTCTTTTAAGAATAGAAATTTAATTAATTATACTGGCCTTAGTAAATATATATGGGAACTAAAATCTAAAAATATTAAGTACAATTTAAATTTAGAGATAGTTTGTAAGGCAAAAATCATATTGAATAGGTAATAATTTTTGTTTATTATGTACTAACGAATTTAAGGAGATATTATTAACTAATAGTAAAATATTGTTTAATTTCCTAGACGAACGAAAAATTCAATGTAGACATAAGTTAAATTACTTATATTGTAAGTTTAGCTAATTTGTGTATATATATAAACCCTGTTTTATGTTACTAATTGTTGTAGTTATAATTTGTAGTAATAAAATGTGTGTAAATTAGCATGAGATTATATGGTGTATATTACATAATTAGAATAAGATGAAACTTAGATGTTTATAAAATAAAGAAATCAATTAATGAAAATAGATTAAATTTAGCTTAATTTATGTTTATTATATTGTGTATTTTAGTTTTTAAATTATTTAGACTTTACAATTTTTCCATTAAAGGTATATTAAAGTTAATTTTTTTCTTATTCTCACTGTTAAATTACATTTGTAATTTTAATAGCTTAAATATATATTTCTATCTATTTATTCTATAAATTCTATTTATGCCATATTTTCACGCGATATATTTCTTATAAATGCTAAGTTCTACGTATTAGGTTTAAATTTTTAGTTAACAGAAATCCTTTGATAAGATAAGTTATGTTTTTAATTTAAGAAATAATGTTAAATGTGTTTCAATTATTTATAGTTAATACACATATTTTTCTATATTTATTTGATAATTAGTATAAGGTAAGATAAGTACATTTATTCTATTATTATTATTATTATTATTTTAGACCTGATGAGTGACAATAGTTTTAAATAGAATTAATTTTAGATCAATTTACATATTACGTTTAAATTTTTTGTTAACAGAAGTCCTTCGATAAGATAAGTTATGTTTTTATTTTAAGAAATAATGTTAAATGTTTTTTGATTATTTATAGTTAATACACGTATTTTTCTATATTTAATTGATAAGTACATTTATTCTATTATTATTTTTTTATCAATATTATTATTTTAGACCTGATAAGTTACTATATTTTTTAATAGAATTAATTTTAGATGGATTTAATTTTAAATCCAATTGATTTTCCTATTATTATCTATTTGAAAATATAGCCACAAGACATGCATAGTCTTTTACTACTATTTACTATTTATTGTTTTTGTACTTTATTGATTTTTAAAATAAGGTTTTATAGTATATGTTTTCTATATGGTGTGAATGACATCTTTCATTTTTGAATTGTTTAATAGAGGTTTTTCTCTAAATTATATATATATATATATATATTTCTCATATACATATATGATATATATATATATATATATATGTATATAAATACGATGCATATATATCATCATCATCATCATCATCATCGTTTAACGTCCGCTTTCCATGCTAGCATGGGTTGGACGGTTCAACTGGGGTCTGGCGAGCCCGGAGGCTGCACCAGGCCAGTCAGATATGGCAGTGTTTCTACAGCTGGATGCCCTTCCTAACGCCAACCACTCCGAGAGTGTAGTGGGTGATTTTATGTGCCACCGACACAGGTGCCAGACGAGGCTGGCAGACGGCCACGCTCGGATGGTGTTTTTTATGTGCCACCGACACAGGTGCCAGACGAGGCTGGCTGACGGCCACGCTCGGATGGTGTTTTCTTATGTGTCACCGACACAGGTGCCAGATGAGGCTGGCGGACGGCCACGCTCGGATGGTGTTTGTTACGTGCCCTCATACACACAGTTGCAAACAGGGTCTAAAAATATTAGTTGCCAATAGACAAAGTCAGGCGACCCGCAACTACAAGGGGGCACATCCATAACTACAATGTTATTTAACTTTCTTTCCTTTTGTTAAAATAATTCTTTTCAATTCTGTACAAACGTAGCCAGGCTGAAATAATTAATGCATTCTTCTAGGAGTGAATAAAAAATTCTCAAACTTGAGGGGATGGGTTTCTTTAGATTCTAACATGGGCCATATATGAATTCTAATGGGCAGGGGCCCACTCACCATTGAGCAAGTTGGAAACCTGGCCAGTCCACCACACTGTATGTATATATATATATATATATATATATGTTATATAAATATTATAATATATATATATATATATATATATATATATATATATAGATATCTATATATTGTTATATAAATATATAATAATATATATATAGATATTATATATATAATGTTATATAAATATTATAATATATATATATATATATATATATTTAATTTATATAAATATATATAATTATATATATATATATATATAGATATATATATATATGTTATATAAATATATATCTATATTTAATATATATATATATAATATATATTGTATATAATATAATATAATATATATTATATATCTATATATAATATATATATATATATATATATATATATATATATAGTTTCTTCTGCTTTCTCCTATTGTTGTTTCTCTCGCTAGCCACTAAACATTTTTCTGTTTTCTTTCCCTGTTTATTTCTATGTTCCTTTCTGTTGAAGAGAATATGCTTGAAACGTAAAAGACACTCTCACTTCCCTTCCCGAGCATTAAACTAATACTTCTGTTTATCTGTTTGCTATTTACAACACCCCTTTCCATCTTTTGTTTTTTTTTGTAATTCTCATTATATATATATACATATACAGGTATATATATAATATATATATATATATATATATATATATTATATATATATATATATACCCGGAGTAAACACATAAATGTGAAACAGGTGGAAAAAAGAGTACTCAAATACCAGTGGTAGAGTAATATGGCTTTATTTAAAGCAGCAGAAAATTCAACAAAATCTGTTACTCTGAGTTTCTCGTTGCCGTTCATCAGACAGTTTTTGCTAGAATTGAACCGATATATCAATTCAATCCAGACTCTTACAAACGCTTTTTAAAGGGGTAGCGTTTGTAAGAGTCTGGATTGAATTGATATATCGGTTCCATTCTAGCAAAAACTGTCTGATGAACGGCAACAAGAAACTCAGAGTAACAGATTTTGTTGAATTTTCTGCTGCTTTAAATAAAGTATATCATCATCATCATCATCATCGTCGTTTAACGTCCGTTCTCCATGCTAGCATGGGTTGGACGGTTCGACGGGGTTCTGGGAAGCCAGAAGGCTGCACCAGGCTCCAGTCTAATTTGGCATGTTTCTACAGCTGGATGCCCTTCCTAACACCAACCACTCCGTGAGTGTAGTGGGTGCTTTTTACGTGCACTGCACAGGTGCCAGGCGGGGCTGGCAACGGCCACGGTCAGATTGGTGTATTTTATGTGCCACCGCACGGAAGCCAGTCGAGGCGGTGCTGGCATCGGCCACGAGTCGGATAGTGCTTTTTACGACCACCAACCAGGGATCCTGGCTGGTTCAATTCGATTCGATTTCGCTTATATATATATATATATACTATATATATATATATGTGTGTGTGTGTGTGTGTGTGTGTGTGTGTGTGTGTGTGTGGAGGTGCAATGGCCCAGTGGTTACGGCAGTGGACTTACGGTTGTAGGATCACGGTTCGATTCCCAGACCGGGCATTGTGAGTGTTTATTGAGCAAAAAACACCTAATATATATAATATATATATATATATATATATATATATATATAGTATATATATATAACCTTTATACCTCATCTCAGGCTTTTTAGCATTTCCTCTCTATCAATTCTTTTCTGAACACTCTGTTTAACCTGAGGTCATAGGAAATGCTGGCTCATTGTGCCATGCAGTGGAAATGAAACCTAAATCACATGGCTCTGAAGTGAAACTATTAATCACATGTCCATGTCCACAAGTGACATTGATTAATATTTATAAAACTATTTAATGTATTTAATCTTTGCTGTCTTTAAATTTTAGCTGTTTGGAATCTGATGATTTATGATTCATAGATATAATATTATAAAATTTTTTTTTGTTTAAAATATTACGTTTGATAATTTCTTTTTTTATCTTCTAAGCTTGATTAAATTATCTCTGTAACTAGCTGACATGAAAGGATTTATGCTGATATCATAAACACAACACCTTACAGAGATAAAATAATTACAAATACATTTATACTAAATTTCATAGTTTTGTTAGATTGCAGTGTTGGGTTGAAATCCTTTGATGAGTAACAGGAGAGCAGATCAAATCAACATTTCAAACACTAGAATTGAATACTGTCACTTTCCTAGAAAACATGAAGGACACTTGAGGGACATATGCCACCCCCGCATTCCCCCTATTCAGTTGATCAATGTCCACTCAAGTTAAAGTTGTAATATACATCTTTATATAATACTGTTTTATCATATTTCTGTTGAAAACAATGAAGAATTTTGAAAATTATGAAGAATTTAGTAAAATAACTATCATTATTAAACTGGTATTTTAAAATATATGAAGGGGTGCTGAAAAGTTCCTGGCTTTGGGTAACAGAAAATACAGGAGGGCCAGTTAATTATGATTTTATTCAACATATTCCCCTCTCAGATTCAAACCCTTATTGCAGTGGTCTCTCAGTTTTTCTAAGTCCTGTAAAAGAACTCAGAAGGTTAGGCTTCCTACTAGGCCTTTCATGATACCCTTGAAGCCAAGAACTTTTCAGCACCCTCTCATGGCCTGGGGGTTAGAATGTTGCAATCATGAATATGAAATAGTGGTTTCAATTTCCCAATTGGATGTTATGTTGTGTCTTTGAGCAAAACACTTAGTTTCATGTTGCTCTCCAATCCCTTTGTTAGAGGACATGTAAAATTGATCCTTTCACACTGACTAGTTTCACACATCTGAATCTCTTTTTTTACCATTTCCCTCTAATAATTATTTCCTTGTATAATTGAATACACTTGTGGTGTACCAGCATGGCTGCAGTCTAATGATTTAAACAAGTAAAAGATAAAAGAAATCCTTATTTAAGAGTCCGTTTTAATTTTGGCACTAGGCCAACAATTTCAAAAAGAGTTCTCAACTGGTATGTTATTTGACTGACCCTGAAACAAAGAAAGGCAAAATCGACCTCTGAGTGGCATTTGAACTTGGAACATGAAGAGCTACAAGAGATATTGTTAAGCATTTTGTCTGGGATTGCATCTATACTCATACATACTTATGATTCATCATAACTGTCTGACAAATGGGAATGTAAAACTCTGAGTAATAGTTCTGTGAATATTTTGCAGCTATGATAATAAAATATGTGGAGGCACATGGCCTAGTGATTAGAGCAGCGGACTCAGAGTCGAGAGATCATGGGTTTGAATCTCAGACTGCGCGATGTGTGTGTTTATGAGCGAAACACCTAAGCTCCACATGGCTCCAGCAGAAGGTAATGGTGAACTGTGGCCATGCTGGAGCACCACCTTTAGTTGAACAAATCAACCCTGGGACTTGTTCTTTGTAAGCCTAGTACTTATTCTATCGGTCTCTTTTGCTGAACTGCTAAGTTATGGGTACATAAACACACCGGCATCAGTTGTCAAGCAATGGTGGGAAGACAAACACAGATACACAAACATATACATGCACACACACACACACACACACACACACACACAAACACACACATATATATATATATATATATATATATAGATATATATATATAATATATATATATACCTATATATAAAAATATATACATATATACATACATACATATATATATACATATATACATACTTACATATTATATACATATATACATACATACATACATATATACATATATACATATATACATACATACATATATATATACATATATACATACATATATATATATACATATATACATACATATATATACATATATACATTACATACATATATATATACACATACATATATATATATTTATATATATAAATAATATATAAATATATGCATATATATATACATACATATATGTATATACCTACATATATATGTATATATACACATGCATATATGGGTACAGGTCATATAAAAAAAGTTGAACACAATGAGAAATGAAAACATAAAAACAAACTTTTTTTTTAAGCAACAAGGATATTCAGAGGTAATGCAGTACGATCGTTTCATGTGACTCCATTTAATTGAACAATGAAATCATTACATCAATTTAAAATGCAGAGCAATCTTCATAAATTGATGTAATGATTGCATTGTTCAATTAAATGGAGTTGCATGAAACAATCGTACTGCATTACCTCTGGATATCCTTGTTGCTTATTTTGATTTTAATCATCTTACTTTGAAATTGTATGGATAATACTGTACTAAATTCTGGTGCCTCAACTTAGGTACCATATTCATCTGAATCTAAATTTTTGCTAAACTCATCTACCATACCCAAAGTATATATATATATATAAGGGGCTTCCAAGCAGTTTCCATCTACCAAATTCACTCATAGAGCATTGGTTGGCCTGGAACTATATTAGGAGATTCTTGCCCAAAGTGCTATGCGGTGGGACTGAATCCAAAACCACATAATTGCAAAGCAGAAAAAAAATGTTAAAAGGAATAGTAGCTAAAAATACACCATCCAATCATATCCTACATGTTAAAAAAAAATGAAGGCTGGATGATACATTGAATAAAAAAAAATCCAAAGACAAACAATGAAAACAAAAGGAAAGACTGGATGATCATGGCTGGAATGCCTTTGATGATTGATGACCTGGAGGCTAAACAACAGAAGCAACAATAACTATTACCATTCTCAATACCCCCCCCCCCCGCTTACTACCGTATCAATAATAGTCAATGACACAACATTCCTTCCAGCTAACAAATAACTCTACGTCTATCCATCTCTCCATCTATCTTGTCTGTTTAAACATTTGTTTATCCTTGCGGCTGTAATTTTGTCGGGGAGATGGTGAATATTGAGCAACATTTTAAACAGAGCAAAAAGTCTTTCTCATTATTTTATATTGCTTTCTTAATCACTCCTCTTGTTCTAGTTCTTCCTCCTCTTCTCTATTTTTTCTCTTCTTCATCTGATTTCACTCTTATTTTTTTTTTTATCTATCTAGCAATCTAATTATTGTTTATATTTGTTATATATAACTTCTTTTTAAATTCTTATTTCCTTTTAGCATACGAATGTATGTTCATGTTCATCTATGTACACAGACATGCTCTCTTTAATTCTTTCATTTGCTTCTTACTTTCTTTCTTTCTTTTCTTTCTTTAATTCATTTATTTGCTTTCTTCTTTCTTTCTCTTCCTTCTTTCACTTATTCATTTTTCATTCATTCACTTCTTTCTTTTGCTTCTTTCTTTCATTCATTTCTTTCTTTCTTTCATTAGCTTCTTTCTTTCACTCATTTGTGTCTTTCATTCACTTCTTTCTCTCTTTCTCAGTTTCACTCTCTCCCACTTTCATATCCTTCCTCTCATTGTTGGAGTGCAGGGTTCTTCTCTCTCCAGACCCAATTTTAAGTGGGTTCTGAGAAAACAAGGCAAAAAAAATCTATACTTGGTGCACCATTCTTCAAGAAACCATGAACCGTGAAAACTGGGATAGTGGTAAGAGGAGGGTGCAGTGAAGGAGAGAGGTGGAGGAGGAGAAATGATGAGAGTCCTAAGAGAGAATGTTTCATTCTCCAATTGGCTTGGTTTGTGTGATGTAACTGGAGGGAGAAATAAAGAAAGAGACATTGAGAGAGAGAGAGAGAGAGAGAGTGTGTGAGAGAGAAATATTGACAGAGAGAGGAGTGGGGTGGAGAG
This sequence comes from Octopus sinensis, assembly GCF_006345805.1. Classification (NCBI taxonomy): domain Eukaryota; kingdom Metazoa; phylum Mollusca; class Cephalopoda; order Octopoda; family Octopodidae; genus Octopus; species Octopus sinensis. The sequence goes on along the minus strand of NC_042998.1, from coordinate 48,859,126 downwards.
TAAGAAGGGAATAAAAAGGGGATGAATGAGATAAATTGATGTGTATGTGTGTGTGTGTGTGTGTAAGGGAGACATGAGATTAAAGTACAAGAGATAGAAATGAAGATAGAGTGAAAATGAAAAAGAGAGAGGGGGAGAGAGAAAGAGAGAGGGGATATAGATAGATTGATAGGCAAGAAGAAAAGATACAGAGAAATGCAGAGTGTAAGATGGAGAAAAAAATGTGATAAGGTGAAGAGATAACCGTGTGTGTGTGTGTGTGTGTGTGTGTGCGTGCGAGTGAGTCTATATAAAGAAGAGAAATAGAGATGGAGAAAGTTATAGATAGAAGCAGAGTGATTCTTGTTTGATAAACCAAGTAGCAGGGGATGTGGGGCAATCTGGTTGTCTTCTTCACACATTATCAGATCACTAATAAACAGAGATCACAGGTATTCAGTGTAAAAAAAAAAAAAAAAAAAGATGATGAGAAATGATAAACCACCACTCCCTTAGGGGGGAAGTGAGGAGATGAAAACTAATAATAATATACAAATTAATTATTAGAGCCTAAATAGAAACAAGGAATGTTGAGGTATGGCACACTTGTGCTTGTGTTAAAGAGTGCTTTCTTTAATTAGCTTTAGGAAGAGAGAGTTGTGTCATAATTGATTTGTTCATACAATGGCCATGCTGTTAAAACGCTTACTTTGCAACTAATGTGTTCTGGGTTCAGTCCTGCTGTGTGGCACCTTGGGCAAGAGTCTTCTACAATTGCCCCGGACTGACCAATACACCTTGCTTCCCAGCTACATAGTTTTAGGTTCAGTCTCACTGCATGGCACCCTGGGATAGAATCTCAAGCTGACAAAAGCCTTGTGAGTGGAACTGATTGCTGGAAACTGAAAGAAGTCCATTTTATATATGTATATGTACATATTTCTATATATCTATATTTATCTCTGTGAAGGTGCATGGCTCAGTGGCTAGAGTGTCAAGCTTACGATTGTGAGGTTGTGAGTTCGACTCCCGGACCGGACTGTGTGTTGTGTTCTTGAGCAAGACACTTTCATGTTGCTCCAGTTCACTCAGCTGTAGATGTCACAGGTGCCAAGCTGTATCAGCTGTTGCCTTTCCCTTGGATAACACTGATGGTGTGGAGAGGGGAGGCTGGTATGCATGGGCGATTGCTGGTCTTCCATAAACAACCTTGCCCAGACTTGTGCCTAGGAGGGTAACTTTCTAGGTGCAATCCCACAGTCATTCATGACCAAAGGGGGTCTCAATATTTATCTCTATATGTATGTATGTGTGTGTATCTTTGTGTTTCTTCTTCACCACAGCTTGACGACCAGTGCTGGTTTGTTCACATCCCCAAAACCTAGCAGTTCAGCAAAAGAAACCAACAAGGCTTAAAAAAATAAACACTGGGATTGATTTCTTCGATTAAAAACCCTTCAAGGTGGTGCCCCAGCATGGCCACAATCCAATAACGGAAACAAGTAAAATGAAATGAAAAAATCAAAATCAACAACAAAAAAATATATATATAATTTAGCGTTTTTTCCTTTGCTCACCTCCTCACCACCTCCATATATATTTATCTAATGGTCATTCTCTTTATGCCTGGCTAAGGCTTATGTTTCTCACATATCCTCTAATTATATTTCCTTGTTATATTTTGTTTCCTGCCTCCTCCACGTCCCCCACCTCCTTCCCTTTCGTCCATTGTTATTTACTCATCTTTCATATAATTAACACATTTCACTTTCGGTTCTCTTCCAGGGAATTTGCTCTCCACCATTATTTATATTCAGCTTCATCTGTCTTTCTGTCTGCATGCCTTCCTGCCTGCCTGCCTGCCTGTCTAACTCTCAATCTGCCAGTCTGTCTGTCTCTCTCCTTCTCCCTCCCTCTCTCTCTCTCTCTCTCTCTACCTTTCTCTCTCCTTTCACTTACTTGTCTCCTTTAATTCTGTCTCTCTCTCTCTTACTTACCTGTTTCTTATCTGTTCCTTATTTTCTCTTATCTACTACCCACCAAAATAATCTTTTCACTTCCTTTTCTATAATTTACTCTCTGTCATCTTTCCTTATACCCCCCATCTCTCTCACTCTGCATCTATCTATCTATCTATCTATCTATCTATCTATCTATCTATCTATCTATCTATCTATCTATCTATCTATCCATCCATCCATCTATCTATTTATCTATCTATCTGTCTGTCTCTCACTACTTATCTCTCTCTCTCTATTTATCCATCTACTTATCTATCTATCTGTCTGTCCTTCTGTCTGTTTATCTGTCTATCTGTCAGTCTGACTGTTTCTCTCTCTCTCTCTCTCTCTCTCTCTCTCTCTCTGCATCAGTCCATCCAGTTGTCTGTCTGTCCGTCCATCTAGCCATCCGTTTGCCGTCCATCCGTCCGTTCGCCGCCTGCCCGCCTGTCTGTCTGTCTGTCTGTCTGTCTGTCCGTCCGTCCGTCCGTCTATCTATCTATCTATCTATCTATCTATCTATCTATCTATCTATCTATCTATCTATCTATCTATCTATCAGTCTTTGACTTTAACTTCCCTTGATACTCATTTCCTCCAAATAATTCTCACAGCATTTAATTTCTGATATTTTTTACCAATGATTCACTTCTCCTCTAAGTATTCAATTCTCGCTTCTCACCATGATTCTTCTCTCTCCCTCATCTCTCACTGTACCTGTAAGCTTTGTTTCAATACCTAACAACACTCTCACATCTCCCTCCATATTCTTTCCCCTCTTTAATCACCCATACCTCTTTTTTTTTACTAACCCTTTCCTCTCCATCAATTACCACCTACCCACTATCAGTTTGCCAAACTGGTATAATGATGTAAAATTCGATAAATCAAATTGTCTTAAACCAATACAACAGAGGGAGCAACATCCATTGAATTAGAGCTGCTCAGCTGATCTAAAGCTTTTGTAATAATTATGAAGGTGAAGGTGTAACTCATATGATAATTTACTTA